>NW_027139822.1:59904-90181 GCF_035084215.1 Heptranchias perlo
GTAGATGGATTTAAGGGGAAGCTGGATAAACACATGAGGGAGAAAGGAATGGAAGGATATGGTGATAGGGTGAGATGAAGAGGGGAGGGAGGAGGCTCGTGTGGAGCATAAACACCAGCACAGACCAGTTGGGTCGATCAGCCTGTTTCTGTGCTGTATATTTTTTTTATTCGTTCACGGGATGTGGGCGTCGCTGGCGAGGCCGGCATTTATTGCCCATCCCTAATTGCCCTCGAGAAGGCGGTGGTGAGCCGCCTTCTTGAACCGCTGCAGTCCGTGTGGTGAAGGTTCTCCCACATTCTATGTGACGTAAATCTTTTCAATGGAAGAAAGAAGGTTAAGAGGAGGTTTGATAGAGATGTTCAAAAGCATGAGTGGTTTTGACAAGGTTTAAAAAAAAATCAGGAAACACTCTTTCCCCAGTGAGTTGAGAACTATATAACGAAAAAAAAATTAATCTAATCTCTTTTAAGAATGCAGAAAGTTGTTAAGATATGCAACGCCCAGCCAAAAACAGCAAAAACGGTGAAAGCAAAATGCACAGCAGCTTTTTAAAAAGGGAAGTGGATAAATATTTGGAAAAAAGACAAAAATGTAAACGGGCATGAGGGAAGAGTGGGGAAATGGATCTATTGTTTGCGCTCTCAGAGGGCCAGCACAGATGTTATGGGCCCTAATGATTTCCTTCTGTGCTGTAACATTCTATGACCATGGCCCATTCCTCCCATCCCCCTCAAAGTCTCCTGCCTTCTTATTTGACGTTCAGACACGTGCTGCTGCCAAGGGTAAGACTCCTGAGATATAATCTGCAAGAAGCATCCAGAGTGGTGGAGGTGGTGGTGGTGGTGGTGGGGAGAAAGAGATTTGGAGCCTGCAACTCGTCTGGACGTCCACTTCTGGAATTCAGAACAACAGATCAACAGTAGTGCCCTTGGGCCTCGATAGGTTACCAACCATAGAATGATACAGGACAGAACGAGGCCGTTCGGCCCATCATGCTTGTGCCGCCTCTTTGGAAGAGCTATCCAAATTAGGAACAGGAGGAGGCCATTCAGCCCCTCGTGCCTGCTCCGCCATTTGATAAGATCATGGCTGATCTGTGATCGAACTCCATATACCTGCCTTTGGCCCCACTCTTCCCTGCCCTCTCCCCCATAGCCCTGCAAATTAGAGGGGAATAAAACCCAACTGTTCCCCGACAACCCCCCCCAACGTGTGGACAGTGGGTGAGGAGAGGAATCAGGCATAACCCCCACTTCCTCCCCCCGTGTGTATTTATCCAATTCCCTCGTGAAAGTTATAATCGAATCTGCTCCCACCGCCCTTTCAGGCAGCGCGTTCCAGATCACAGATCGCAAGAACAGGAGGAGGCCATTCAGCCCCTGGAGCCTGCTCCGCCATTCTATCAGATCACGGCCGGTCTGCACCTCAACTGCATCGACCCGCCTTTCCTCCATGTCCGTTGGAACCCTAACCCAACAAAAATCTACCGATCTCGGCCGTGAAAATTTTTAAAGCGACCCCAACAGTATTGGGGGAGGAGAACGTCTCAGATTTTTACTACCCTTTTGTGTGAGGAAGTGAAGGAAAATTAGAATCCTACTGGCATTTTTTAAACCATTGCTGACAGGTTATGGAGGGGGGAAAAAAAAAAAAGCAAGTCTTACTGTTTCAGTTTCAGTTCAGTTGAAAGCACTCTTGTCTCTGAGTCAGAAGGGCGTGGGTTCAGGACCCACACCAGAGACTTGAGCACAAAAATCTAAGCTGACACTCCTGTTACTTTTGTATAAATATGCAAACTGTACTGATTGAACAGTGGATCTGTTGCTCACTCTGAAATAAGGCAGCTTAACGATTTGTATCGAAGAAAATAAGAACATAAGAAGTAGGAGCAGGCCATTCGGCCCCTCGAGCTTGCTCCGCCATCCAATCAGATCATGGCTGATCTTCGACCTCAACTCCATTTTCCCGCCCGATCCCCATATCCCTTGATTCCCCTAGAGTCCAAAAATCCATCGATCTCAGCCTTGAATATACTTAACGACTCAGCATCCACAGCCCTCTGGGGGTGGAGAATTCCAAAGATTCACAACCCTCTGGGTGAAGAAATTCCTCCTCATCTCAGTCTTAAATGGCCGACCCCTTTATCCTGAGACCGTGCCCCTTAGTTCTAGACTCTCCAGCCAGGGGAAGCAGCCTCTCAACATCTACCCTGTCAAGCCCCCTCAGAATCTTATATGTTTCAATGAGATCACCTCTCATTCTTCTACACTCCAGAGAGCATAGGCCCATTCTATTCAATCTCTCCTCATAGGAAAACCCTCTCATCCCAGGAATTAATCTGGTCTCATCTCATCCAAGTGTTTTCTCAAGCTGCCTTCGGAGGGATTGGGGCAGCACAAACAAAAAGACACAAATATCCAGTTCAGATTAAATGGTGCTACTGTACTATTGGGTAAGAGGAAAGAGCTTGCATTTATACTGCGCTTTTCACAACTTCAGGACGTCCCAAAGCACTTTACAGCCAATGAGGTACTTTTTGAAGTGCAGTCACTGTTATAATGTAGGGAAACACAGAAGGTAATTTGCGCACAGCAAGGTCCCCAAACAGCCATGTGGCAAATGATCAGATCATCTATTTTAGTAATGTTGGTTGAGGGGTAAATATTGGCCCCATGACACCGGGAGAGCTCCCCCGACTCTTCTACGATATAGTGGCCGTAGGATCTTTGATACCCACCTGAGAGGGCAGACGGGGCCTCGGTTTATCGTCTCATCCGAAAGACGGCACCTCCTACAGCGCAGCACTCCCTCAGTACTGCCACGGGGAGTGTCGGCCTGTACTACGTGCTGAAGCCTCTGGAGTGGGGCTCAAACCCACAACATTCTGACAAGACCGAGTGTGCCACTCACTGAGCCATGGCCACCAGTAACTGAAGACAACATAAACTTGCATTTATACAGCGCCTTTAACATAGTGAATCGTTCCCAAGGCGCTTCACAGGAGCGATTATCAAAAAAAAATTGACACCGAGTCACATCAGGAGATATTAGGCCAGGTGACAAAAAGCTTGGTCAAAGAGGTAGGTTTCAAGGAGCATCTTAAGGAGGAGAGAGATTTAGGGAGGGAATTCCAGAGCTTAGGGCCTAGGCAGATGACAGCACGGCCGCCAATGGTGGGGGCGATGAAAGTCGGGGATGCGCTAGGGGCCAGAATTGGGGGAGCGCAGAGATTTCGGAGGGTTGTAAGGCTGGGAGGGGGGGGGGGGGGGGGTCACAGAGAAAGGGAGGAGCGAGGCCAATGGAGGGATTTGAACAGAGCAAGGGTGTTCAAATGCAGACCTCCAAAGATTTCAACGAGGTCTAAGACACAAACCTTCTGCTGCACTTGCTTACAAGGTCACAAGCACCAAAAGAAAACCTGTTGCTAAAAATGAATTTCCATGGCCCAGTTGTGTGCGATATGGTGTCCAAGGAACGAGTTAACTGAGCGGTTGGGTAGTAGGGGCACACCCCTGAAATGCAAGATGCTCAGACGGCTTGCAAGAGTGACTTAGCACCACTTTACCCAAGACAATATCGAATGCAAGACCCTAACCTGGTCAGTCTGCCTTCCAGAGGTTAGGACAGGAATGCTTCGATATTTTCAGGAAGAATTTTAAAATTCTGATCCTCCTGTTCAAATCCCTACATGGCCTCACCTCATCCCCCCCTCCCTATCTCTGTGACCTCCTCCAGCCCCTATAACCCTTCGAAATCTGTGCCCTCCTCCAATTCTGGCCTCTTGCCCATCCCCCCGATTTCCATCGCTCCCACCATTGGCGGCCGTGCCTTCAGCTGCCTGGGCCCTAAGCCCTGGAATTCCCTCCCTAAACCTCTCCGCCCCTCTCTCTCCTCCTTTCAGATGCTCCTTAAAACCAACCTCTTCGACCAAGCTTTTGTTCACCTGTCCTGAAATCTCCTTATGTGGTTCGATGTCAAATTTTGTCTGTTTACGCTCCTGTGAAGCGTCCTAGGGACATTTTACTGCATTAAAGGCGCTGCAAGTTGTCGATGAGATTCCCCATAAGGAAAACCAAGGCGATGGGGATTCCTTCCAGCTTTGCTGTTATTGTTAAAATTCTCATCCTTGTGTTCAAATGCCCCCCTCCCTATCTCTGTAACCTCCTCCTGCCCCTACAACCCTCCGAGATCTCTGCGTTCCTCCAACTCTGGCCTCTTTCACATCCCCGGTTTTCATCGCTCCGCCATTGACGGTCGGTCATGAGTTGATATATTTTTTTTTTAAAAACAGCTGATATTGCTACACCAATGTTGGTCTCTCTTGTCTTTCAGAAGGTTAACGGTGAAAGCGCACATTGCACAACTGTTTTTCTGCTTCAAACGGGGCACAGTGTCACTGGCCTCTGTGAGCATGTTTGGTTAACCAGGTTTTATTTACTCTCATGCAAAGCCATTCAAGAAATACTTTGAAATCTGGTGTTTACAAAGTCTTGCTGTCGATTCCTACATCACAACGGTGACCACGCTCTCCAAGGGCTGCTTCGGAAACGCTTTGGGACGTCCCGAGGTCGTGAAAGGCGCTGGATAAACGCAAGCTCGCTCGCTCCTTTTGTTTTATATAAATCGCAGAGATCGCATCACACGGAAGGCAACCGGATCAACTCCAGGATCTCCTGGGCTGGTTTCGTTCACCGGCAGGGTGGGGGGGTGGTGCTCAGGGGAGTTTCCCCTCTCCCAGGAGGTTGCATGGCTGAGGGGGGAGGGTGGGACAAGTCTGGTCGCGATGCTGCAGGCACGAGCGTGGGGCAGGCTTGATGGACCAGTTGGTCTTTTCCTGCCCATCATTTTCCTATGTTGATATTTCGAAGAAGGGGGATGTGACCACAACTATACCCATTACTTCCCACCGGCTGAAATGCTACGTCAATAATCACAACTTTGCATTAATTTTTACTGAACAACTTCAAAAAGATTTTGGGGTGCGGGGTTCACTTCAGTTTTTTGCGCTCTTAACACCTTGTTTTCCCCCCACCCCACCTACTGACTCGTGCTGAAGTACAGTCCCACAGCGCACGCCAACGAGGGCTCTTCTGGCACGAGCCTGGACAGTGGGTGGCGGCAGGCTATTCAACCATGAGAGCGCAACGCGGCATGAGCCCAATCCAGTCAAAATCTGTAACAATTTACACCCGTAAAGCACCTTTAACGCAATGAAGCGTCCCAAGGCACTTCAGAGCGAGGTGTGGGGGTGAACAGAAAAAAACAATACAAACTTGCATTTATATAGTGCTTTTCCCAGACCCTCCTGTTCAAATCCCCTTCATGGCCTCGCCCCCTTCCCTCTCTGTGACTTTCTCCAGCCCCTACAACCTTCCCAGATCTCTGCGCTCCTCCAATTCTGGCCTCTTGCGCATCCCCCGATTTCCATCGCTCCCACCATTGGCGGCCGCGCCTTCAGCTGCCTGGGCCCTAAGCTCTGGAATTCCCTCCCTAAACCCCTCCACCTCTCTCTCTCCTCCTTTAAGACGCTCCTTAAAAGCTACCTCTTTGACCGAGCTTTTGGTCACCTGCCCTAACATCTCCTTACGTGGCTCGGTGTCGAACTTCTGTCTGATAACGCTCCTGTGAAGGGCCTTGGGGACGCTTTACTACGTTAAAAGGCACTGTGTAAGTGCAAGTTGGTGTTGAATGGACTGCCAGGGAGAGACTGGGGGCTGCTTGTATCAGCAAATTCAAGTGCGCGGAGAAAAAAAAAATTAAGAGGGGCGTACTTCTTAAGACACCGGAACTGACCAGATTGACTGCAATGGTCTTTCTGGTCTTGTGCATTCCAATGTTCCTATGTCAGTGTCTGTTTGTGTTTTAGCAGTTAGGTGGGAGATTCAACCAACACAAATTGGGTACCACCACTCATTAGGCATCGCACGTCAATCAATGCAACCGAGTTCAGCAAAAGCATCTGCTCTGCCAATTTCAGATGAAAAAAAAATAAAAAATCGCACAACGAAGCCACGCCGGCAATTCCCTGCGAGGAAGGGACGGCACCACGGGATTCAGCCGCACGATTCTTTCAGGGGGTGAGGTCCCCGTTCGTTCTTCTGTTGCCTCCCAGCTCACGGCCGGATGGAAGCTACAACATTTAAACAGAGAACTCCCAGTCCAGCCGACCCTGCGCTTTCACACCAGAGGAGAGAGCCCGTCTCGCCACATTCCCCGGTTCCACAAAACCGGGAAATGTCCAAGTTTTCCGTCTTTGTAAGCTGCATCGGTGAGTATCGTAGACCCGGGAGGGGACCACATCTAAAGTTTAAATCTATGCACCAATTAACTTGCAGATATCTCGAGGGAGCATTTTTTCACACAAATGTTAGTGGAAATCTGCAACGCACTCCCCCCCCACCAAAAGGCTGTGGATGCTGGGGGTCAATTGGAAGCTTTCAAGGCAGAGATTTTTGTTGGGTAAGGCTATTAAAGGATATGGAGCAACGGCGGATAAATGGGGTCGAGGTGCAGATCAGCCATGATCCGACTGAGTGGCGGAGCAGGCTCGAGGGGCTGAATGGCCTCCCTCCTGTTCCTGCGTAACAGACTCGAGGGGCTGAATGGCCTCCTCCTGTTCCTGTGCAACAGACTCAAGGGGCTGAATGGCCTCCTCCTGTTCCTGTGTAACATACTCAAGGGGCTGAATGGCTTCCTCCTGTTCCTGTGTTAGACTCGAGGGGGCTGAATGGCCTCCTCCTGTTCCTGTGCAACAGACTCGAGGGGCTGAATGGCCTACTCTTGTTACACATACCAAAAATTCTGAGGCAATAGCGCCCTGTCCAATCCTCCAGGCCCACAATGTTGAAGCAGGACAAATCGGAGAAGAAATTTAAGTGCAAATAACACTGAGGTGCTCGAAGTTCAAGGATTGCTCACCCCTGAACGGCCTAGCTCCAATTTTAAGGTTATGCACCCCCATCCCTTGTTCTGGACTCCCCCACCAGAGGAAACAGTTTCTCTCCATCCACCCGATCAACTCCTTTGATCATCTTAAACCCCCCCTTAATCTTCCACAGTCGAGGGAATACAAGCCTAGTCTATGCAACCTGTCCTCGTAATTTAACCCTTTTAGGCCCGGTATCATTCTGGTGAATCTGCGCTGCACCCCCTCCAACAATTTGTGCATATGTAATAGCGCCTTTAACGTTGTAAAACATCCCGAGGCACTTCAAACAAGGCCAATATATCCTTCCTGAGGTGCGGTGCCTAGGACTGAACGCTGCACGCCAGATGGGAGCATTACATGAACCATAACTTCTACTCGGACTGCGTAACAACGCCTCCGGAAGATATATACACTTTGGACGCACAGTTATTAAAATACGGTTTTACCGCCGGTACAAGTAATTGGTTGCAAAAGAACGCAGGCAACGAGACTGGTTGAACTATAAGCTTCACAACTCGAACAAACAAGGCTCCGCAGTCCCGCGTCATGCCAGGAGTCCTTGGCGTGACCGCAACGGGCCAGTGAAAAGACCACAATCTCAGAGCTTGCGTACAAGTCCTCGGGGCATTTTCTGAAAACACTAAAACCAGACTTCAGAGAAACGGTCTGTTCGAGGAACATTTGGCCGGGGTGGGTGGGGGGGTCACACACGAATGAAAACATCAAGTCTGGCGTGCGTTGGGGGCCACACGCAGCGATCCGCCAGATCAGATAACGAGAAATGTCGACGAGCAGGGATCATTTCTCGCAGATGTACTTTTGTCAGTTTCCAGTCAGCATTTCTGCCCTTTCAATATTAGTAATAAAGGAAATGTGGGCTCTCCGTGTTATTTTCATACTGTTAAGAGGCTTCCTGTGGTTTGCAGTTTTTCCATTTCCTGCTCCAGGCTTTTTTTTTATATTAAAAAAAAGGAAAATAAAATTGGAATCACCAAACCACTGCTTCTCAATTTATCTCAGGTTACAGCACAGAAGGTGGCCATTTGGCCCATCGTGCCTGTGCCGGCTCTTTGAAAGAGCTGTCCAATTGGTCCCACTCTTTCCCCATAGCCCTGCACATTTTTCCTTTTCAAGTATTTATCCAATTCCCTTTTGAAAGTTACTATTGAATCTGCTCCCACCGCCCTTTCAGGCAGCGCGTTCCAGATCATCACAACTCGCTGCGTAAAAGAAATTCTCCTCATCTCCCCCTTCTCTGGTTCTTTGCCAATTATCTTAAATCTGTGTCCTTTGGTTACTGACCCTCCTGCCAGTGGAAACAGTTTCTCCCTATTTACTCTATCAAAACCCCTCCTAATTTTGAACGCCTCTATTAAATCTCCCCCTGAACCTTCTCTACTCTGAGAACAATCCCAGCTTCTCCGCGTAAATGAAGTCTCATTTTTTTTTTTATTCGTTCACGGGATGTGGGCGTCGCTGGCGAGGCCGGCATTTATTGCCCATCCCTAATTGCCCTCGAGAAGGTGGTGGTGAGCCGCCTTCTTGAACCGCTGCAGTCCGTGTGGTGACGGTTCTCCCACAGTGCTGTTAGGAAGGGAGTTCCAGGATTTTGACCCAGCGACGATGAAGGAACGGCGATATATTTCCAAGTCGGGATGGTGTGCGACTTGGAGGGGAACGTGCAGGTGGTGTTGTTCCCATGCGCCTGCTGCTCTTGTGCTTCTAGGTGGTAGAGGTCGCGGGTTTGGGAGGTGCTGTCGAAGAAGCCTTGGCGAGTTGCTCATCCCTGGTACCGTTCTGGTCAATCTCCTCTGCACCCTCTCTCGAAGGCCCTGACCATCCTTCCTAAAGTGGGTGGTGCCCAGAATTGGACACAATACTCCAGCTGAGGGCTAATTAGTGATTTATAAAAGTTTTGCATAACTTCCTTTGCTTTTGTACTCTCATGCCTCTGTTTATAAAGCCCAGGATCCAGTATGCTTTTTAAACAGTCTCATCAACTTGCCCCGCCACCTTCAGAGATTTGTGTATGTGAATCCTCAGCTCCCTGCTGGAAAGTGTGCGCTTGGTATAAAAATCAAGTCTTTCTGGCTGCTGGCCTTACTGAATCCAGCAAGTTGGCTTCTCTGCACCAGCTGCACTACAAGCCACGTGTCAGCAGCTGATGGCAGCTTTACTGCACTAAACCAATAATAAAAAAAAAAATCGACTCTCAACACTCTTCAAAGCCAAAGTTTGGCATCAAACTAATCTGAAGTTTCTTGAAGTTGCTGTGCTATCTTTACGAGGGTAATGTTATCGGTCCGTTGGACATGCTCTTGAATTCTTGCAAATGTTCCATCGTCTCATCTTTTAAAGAGCACAGAGCAGCGTCACTTCAAAATCATGAATTGGCGGGGGGGGGGAACTTAGATCTGTCGAACAAGAGTCCATGCCGACCCTTAAAAATATCTGACTGCTGAACAAATTTTGCTTCATTCAGCGCCTGGAAGCGTTAAGAGACAAGGCTGCTACCGACCGGGTCGGTAGGTCGCACCATGTCCCGTTCACCCATCGCCACCCACCCCGTACTCGCTGACCGACATTGGCTCCCGGTCAGTCAACGGCTTGAATTTAAAACTCTCATCCCCGTTTTCAAATCCCTCCATGGCCCTCGCCCCCTCCCTATCTCTGTAACCTCCTCCAGCCCCTACGACCCTCCCAGATCTCTGCGCTCCTCCAATTCCGGCCTCTTGCCCATCCCCCCGATTTCCATCGCTCCCACCATTGGCGGCCGTGCCTTCAGCTGCCCGGGCCCTGAGCTCTGGAATTCCCTCCCCAAACCTCTCCGCCTCTCTCTCTCTCTCTCTCCTCCTTTAAGACGCTCCTTCAAACCTACCTCATTCACCAAGCTTTTAGTCACCTGTCCCTAATATCTCCTTAGGTGGCTCGGTGTCAAATTTTGTCTGATAACGCTCCTGTGAAGCGCCTCGGGACTTTAAAGACGCTGTATAAATGCGAGTTGTTGTTAATGCAGCTTCAAATCGCAACCCAAGACTTGACCACTGAGGTGACACTCCCAGAGCAGCACTGAGGGACTGCTGCATTGTCGGGGGTGCCGTCTTTTGGCCGAACATTAGACTGAAGCCCCGTGTGCTTGTTCAGGTTGGACCGGGTCGAAAGTCCAATGTCACTATTCAAACATGACCAGGAAGTTCTCCTGGTGTCCTGGCAAACATAGACTGACACAGAATGCACAGCACAGAAACAGGCCATTCCGCCCAATGGTCCATGCTGGTGTTTATCCTCCACACGAGCCTCCTCCTTCCCTACTCCATCTCACCCTATCAGCATATCCTTCTATTCCTTTCTCTCTCATGTGTCTATCCAGCTTCCCCTTAAATCCATCTACACTATTCGCCTCAACCACTCCATGTGGGAGTGAGTTCCACATTCTCACCACTCTCTGCGTAAAGAAGTTTCTCCTGAATTCCCGATTGGATTTATTAGTGACCATCTTACATTTATGGTCCCAAGTTTTGGTCTCCCCCCACAAGTGGAAACATCTTCTCTGCGTCTACCCTATCGAACCCCTTCATAATTTTAAAGAGCTCCATCAGGTCACCCCTCAGCCCTCTCCTTTCCAGAGAAAAGAGCCCCCAGCCTGTTCAACCTTTCCTGGTGGGTATAACCTCTCAGTTCTGGCAACCTTCACACAGTCATCCTTCAATCACCAGCACCAAAACTGACCATTCATTGTCATCTGTGTCTTGCATTTTCCTTGCATAGCAGCAGTAGTTTGTGCAAAGCTTTTTGGGGTTTTCGTTTTGAGACTGCAGGTACTTCCTTTTTTTTTTAAGGATCAAAGTTGCACAATCAACCGTTGCAAAATTGTCATGGCACATCTGCCAATCCCAAATCACCACGCGAGTGAAGACTCAATAAATAAGCAACTCCCTAAAAGTTTGGGGTTTCCGTTTGCAGCTTTGATAGAGTTGGCAATTCTTGTGGGAATCACAAGTGGAAGGCGTGATTGATGAGATAGTTAAGACAGTATTATTTCAACATACAGTAATTTACTTTACTCAATTGTGGTTTGCACGTTAGTGGAATAGAGTGCACTGACGAGTACTCAGCCAAGAAAGGATTCAAACACACCAGATAACCTACTTACTCTCAAAGGCACCAGAAACAGGTTTTTCCAGCAGCCAGTTTCATCAACTCTCAGCAGTTTGAAAAGACAGCTTCTGCTCAGGTGCACCACCCACTCCCCCCTGCTAGTCTTCCAAATAGTGGCCATGGGATTTTTTACATCCACCTGAGCAGGCAGCGCTCCCGCGGTACTAACCCTCCGACAGTGCGGCGCTCCCTCAGTACTGAACCACCGACAGTGCCGCGCTCCATCAGTACTGACCCTCCGACAGTGCGGCGCTCCCTCAGTACTGACCCTCCGACAGTGCGGCGCTCCCTCAGTACTGACCCTCCGACAGCGCGGCGCTCCCTCAGCACTGCCCCCCTCCGACAGCGCGGTGCTCCCTCAGCACTGCCCCCCTCCGACAGTGCGGTGCTCCCTCAGCACTGCCCCCCTCCGACAGCACGGGGCTCCCTCAGCACTGACCCTCCGACAGTGCGGCGCTCCCTCAGCACTGCCCCTCCGACAGTGCAGAGCTCCCTCAGCACTGCCCCTCCGACAGTGCAGAGCTCCCTCAGCACTGCCCCTCCGACAGTGCAGAGCTCCCTCAGCACTGCCCCTCCGACAGTGCAGAGCTCCCTCAGCACTGCCCCTCCGACAGTGCAGAGCTCCCTCAGCACTGCCCCTCCGACAGTGCAGAGCTCCCTCAGCACTGCCCCTCCGACAGTGCAGAGCTCCCTCAGCACTGCCCCTCCGACAGTGCAGAGCTCCCTCAGCACTGCCCCTCCGACAGTGCAGAGCTCCCTCAGCACTGGCACTGGGAGCGTCAGCCTGGATTATGGGCTCAAGTCTCTGGAGTGGGGGCTCGAACCCACGACCTCCTGCCCCAGAGGCGAGAGTGCTGCCCACTGAGCCAGAGCTGACACACTATCAAGAGCTTCTGAAAGTTACCAATAATCATACTTTTTTTTTAAACTCCTATTAACCCTTTAGCCAAATTAGGTTCCATCGAAGTGTGTCCAAAATAGCACTGCATTCCATTCAGATCGGCACAATTGTTCTTCACTCGCAAATTAACACCCCCTCACTGCTGCGTAACACCAGGAACACAAGCTGTACAACAGGTGCTGATGCACACAACAGCTGTGGTTTCTGAGCGAGCCGGACCTTCCAACTCGCCCTCATTGAGGGGCAACGCCTCCTCTTCTCTCCTCCCCCCCCTTCCCCAAGGCATCGACTTGATGTGAGGAGGACATGAAGAGTCTGCAAAGGGATACTCACTCTCAGGTTAAGTGAGTGATCTCCTAATGCAGATGGAGTACAACGTGGAGAAATATGAGGTTATTCACTTTGGTAGGAAGGATAGAAAAGCAGAATATTTTTTTTAAATGGAGAGAATGCTGGTGCGAGGGGAGATTTGGGTGTCCTCGTACAAGAAACACAAAAAAGTTAGCATGCAGGTATAGCAGGCAATTAGGAAAGCAAACGGTATGTTGGCCTTTATTGCAAGGGGGTTGGAGCATAAGAGTAAGGAAGTCTTACTACAATTGTACAGGGCTTTAGTGAGACCTCGCCTGGAGTACTGCGTACAGTTTTGGTCTCCTTATCTAAGGAAGGATATACTTGCATTCGAGGCGGTGCAACGAAGGTTCACTAGATTAATTCCTGGGACGAGAGGGTTGTCCTTTGAGGAGAGATTGAGTAGAATGGGCCTGTACTCTCTGGAGTTTAGAAGAATGAGAGGTGATCTCATTGAAACATGTAAGATTCTGAGGGGGCTTGACAGGGTAGATGCTGAGAGGCTGTTTCCCCCTGGCTGGAGAGTCTAGAACTAGGGGGCATAGTCTCAGGATAAGGGGTCGGCCATTTCGGACTGAGATTGAGGAGGAATTTCTTCACTCAGAGGGTTGTGAATCTTTGGAATTCTCTACCCCAGAGGGCTGTGGATGCTGAGTCGTTGAGTACATTCAAGACTGAGATCGATGGATTTTTGGACTCTATGGGTCTCTAGGGATATGGGGATCGGAGGGGGGAGAAAGAGTGGACTTGAGGTCGAAGATCTTACTGAATGGCGGAGCAGGCTTGAGGGGCCGTATGGCCTACCCCTGCTTCTATTTCTTATGACTCCATCTCGAGGGAATGGCTCTTCGTACTACCAGTAACCTTACGGTACCTTGACCAGGTAGCCACAAGCTCGTGTGCCAGCCTTTGACAGCAAGGTGTCAACAGACTATCCGACTGTGGGGGGGGCCATCACCGACAAGCCCGAGCCTGTATGGCAACGAAGAAGCTAAAATGAAACTAATATTCTTCAAGGTATTTTAAAACAAGGCCATTCAGCCCATCCCTCGAGCACCTCACCTCACCTGGTCATCATTCAGCTCGTCCAACCCAGCAACCAACTTATTGAACCAGTCTCGACAAGCAACACACCAAGCTCCATCTCCAACTGTACCCTTAATCCGCAAAAGCCTTTAATCTCACCACCTGACCCGATGGATCATTACGGACTTTTATCTTTAAGCAAAGACATTTCTCCAAGATCAGTTTCAAATTTACTTTTCATCCACTTAAAATTGCATCTGGTTCTACCTGTCTCAGTGGGTAGCGCTCTCGACTGTGTGTCGGAAAGTTGTGGGTTCGAGTCCCACTCCTGAGGCTTGAGCGCACAATCTAAGCCGACACTCCCAGTGCCAGTGCTGAGGGAGCGCCGCACTGCCGGAGGGGCGGTGCTGAGGGAGCGCCGCACTGCCGGAGGGGCGGTGCTGAGGGAGCGCCGCACTGCCGGAGGGGCGGTGCTGAGGGAGCGCCGCACTGCCGGAGGGGCGGTGCTGAGGGAGCGCCGCACTGCCGGAGGGGCGGTGCTGAGGGAGCGCCGCACTGCCGGAGGGGCGGTGCTGAGGGAGCGCCGCACTGCCGGAGGGGCGGTGCTGAGGGAGCGCCGCACTGCCGGAGGGGCGGTGCTGAGGGAGCGCCGCACTGCCGGAGGGGCGGTGCTGAGGGAGCGCCGCACTGCCGGAGGGGCGGTGCTGAGGGAGCGCCGCACTGCCGGAGGGGCGGTGCTGAGGGAGCGCCGCACTGCCGGAGGGGCGGTGCTGAGGGAGCGCCGCACTGCCGGAGGGGCGGTACTGAGGGAGCGCCGCACTGCCGGAGGGGCGGTGCTGAGGGAGCGCCGCACTGCCGGAGGGGCGGTACTGAGGGAGAGCCGCACTGCCGGAGGGGCGGTACTGAGGGAGAGCCGCACTGCCGGAGGGGCGGTACTGAGGGAGAGCCGCACTGCCGGAGGGGCGGTACTGAGGGAGAGCCGCACTGCCGGAGGGGCGGTACTGAGGGAGAGCCGCACTGTCGGAAGGGCCGTCTTTCGGATGAGACATTAAACCGAGGCCCCTTCTGCCCTCTCAGATGCTTGTAAAAGATCCCACGGCCACTATTTTGAAGAGCAGGGGAGGTCTCCCCGGTCTGCTGAGGCCAATATTTATCCCTCAGCCAACGTCACTAAAACGGATTATCAGGTCATTTATCACATTGCTGTTTTTGGGATCTTGCTGTGCGCAAATTGGCTGCCGCATTTCCTACATTACAACAGTGGCCACACTTCAAAAAAAGTACTTCAAAGCACTTTGGGACTTCATAAGATCGTGAAAGGCGCTGTAGAAATGGTGGTCAGGTAGAGCCCGATGTCGTCAGTGTACATGTAGAACGCGAAGTTGTGTTTTCGGATGATATCGGCGAGGGGCTGAGGTTGATGAGGATTAGAAAGGGGCCTCGGAAAGATCCTCGGGGGACTCCAGAGGTATCAGTGCGGGTGCGGGAGGGCTCGGGATCGGGGTTTGTGGCAGGGACCTAAGACAATGGCTTCGGTCTTCCCAAAGGTTAACTGGAGGAAATTCCGGCTCATCCGTACACCATTTCATCGGGAGGACCGGAGAATAAATACAGGCACGGCATCCCGCATTTACGTCACTCCAACCCGGGCACCGCACCTCAGGAAGGGTATGTCGGCCTGGGAGGGGGTGCAGCGCAGATTCACCAGAACGATACCGGGGCTAAAAGGGGTTAAATTACGAGAACAGGTTACATAAACTTGGCTTGTATTCCCTCGAGTGTAGAAGATTAAGGGGTGATCTCATCGAGGTGTTTAAGATGATTAAAGGATTTGATAGGGTCAATAGAGAGAAACTATTTCCTCTGGTGGGGGGGGGCAGGGGGAGAGTCCAGAACAAGGGGGGGGCAGAACCTTAAAATTAGAGTCGGGCCGTTCAGGGGTGATGTCGGGAAACACTTCTTCACACAAAGGGGAGTGGAAATCTGGAACTCTTCCCCCCCCCCCCCCCCCCCCCAAACAAAGCTGTTGAGGCTGGGGGTCAATTGGAAATTTCAAAACTGAGATCGATAGATTTTTGTTGGGTAAGGGGATTAAGGGTTACGGAACCAAGGCGGGTAAATGGAGTTTAGATTCAGATCAGCTATGATCTGATTGAATGGGTGAATAGGCTTGAAGGGCTGAATGGCCTCCTCCTGTTCCTGTGTAACAGGCTCGAGGGGCTGAATGGCCTCCTCCTGTTCCTGTGTAACAGGCTCGAGGGGCTGAATGGCCTCCTCCTGTCCCTGTGTAACAGTCTCGAGGGGCTGAATGGCCTCCTCCTGTCCCTGTGTAACAGGCTCGAGGGGGCTGAATGGCCTCCTCCTGTTCCTGTGTAACAGGCTCGAGGGGGCTGAATGGCCTCCTCCTGTTCCTGTGTAACAGGCTCGAGGGGGCATGAACGGCCTCCTCCTGTTCCTGTGTAACAGGCTCAGGGGGGCTGAATGGGCCTCCTCCTGTTCCTGTGTAACAGGCTCGAGGGGGCTGAATGGCCTCCTCCTGTCCGTATGTAACAGGCTCGAGGGGGCTGAATGGCCTCATGCTCCTAATGTAACAGGCTCGAGGGGGATGAACGGCCTCCTCCTGTTCCTGTGTAACAGGCTCGAGGGGGCTGAACGGCCTCCTCCTGTTCCTGTGTAACAGGCTCGAGGGGGCTGAACGGCCTCCTCCTGTTCCTGTGTAACAGGCTCGAGGGGGCTGAACGGCCTCCTCCTGTTCCTGTGTAACAGGCTCGAGGGGGCTGAACGGCCTCCTCCTGTTCCTGTGTAACAGGCTCATGGGGCTGAATGGCCTCCTCCTGTTCCAACATTCCTAATAGCCAGCCTTAACCCAAGCGGCAGATTCGACCCGGGTCTCTACGACACCTTCGTTTCCTGAAGCGTCGCCTGGATTGAGAGAGCACTCGGCTGCACTGCTACGGTGTGAAATAAAACATCTTTCAGCCGTTTTAAAATAAAGAAGTTCAGTCACCCCGCCAACACATTTCCAGCTCGCCTTGTGGGAAGCTGCAGGCTTAAGCCCAGTGCGAGTACAGGAAATGTGCTGGCGAGAGCCAATGCATGATTCATGGATCAGCTGAGAGTGTAATCGCTTTAAAAAAGCCGCACTCCACCGCACTGCTTTCCGGCTCAGACAGAATTATTACTCACACAGAATAGGTGTTTGAAATCAGACATTAAAGAACGTCACTCTGCATAATAACTGTTAAGCAGAGCTGGAATGAGAAATGCACCAGGGTAAATCGCGGCATGGAGTGCAAAAGCAAGGAAGTTATGCTAAACCTTTATAAATCAGTGCTTAGGCCTCAACTGGAGTATTGTGTCCAATTCTGGGCACCGCACTTTCGGAAGGATGGCACTGCAGAGGAGATTTACCAGAATGGTACCGGGGATGAGGGACTACAGTTATGCAGAGAGACTGGAGAAGCTGGGATTGTTCTCCCTACAGCAGAGAAGGTTAAGGGGGAGATTTAATAGGAGGCGTCCAAAATCATGAAGGGTTTTGATAGAGTAAATAAGGAGAAACTATTTCCACTGGCAGGAGGGTCGGTAACCGGAGGAGACAGTTTTGAGATAATTGGCAGAGGGGGGAAGATGAGGAGAATGTTTTTTTACGCAGCGAGTTGTGATGATCTGGAACGCGCTGCCTGAAAGGGCGGTGGGAGCAGATTCAATCATAACTTTCAAAAGGGAATTGGATAAATATTTGAAAAGGAGAAATTTGCAGGGCTATGGGGAAAGAGCAGGGGGGAGTGGGACCAATTGGACAGCTCTTTCAAAGAGCCGGCACAGGCACGGTGGGCCGAATGGCCGCTTTCTCTGCTGTAAGATATCATGCATCAAAATTAGCCGCAGCAACTTGTTTAGATATAAATTCCAAACACCGTTGGCTTACAGAGGTGAGACTTTGCATTTCGGTACTCACATGAGCGCACAAATCAGGAAACTAAAACCCCCCTCTCCCCAGTACATGATTATAACTAATGGACGCAAAAATCACACGCTGGGGGTGTACAATTGTCGATACGCTCTCCTGCCGCGCACCGGGAATACCAAAGCAAAAAAAAAACTCCCTATAGGAGCAGGAGTGGGCCATTCAGCTCCTTGGGCCTGCTCCGCCATTCGATAAGATCATGGCTGATCTGTAAAAGAACGTCAGAAAGAGGAGCAGGAGTAGGCCATATGGTCCCTCGTGCCTGCTCCGCCATTCGATGAGATCATGGCTGATCTGTACAAGAACGTCAGAAATAGGAGCAGGAGTAGGCCATATGGTCCCTCGTGCCTGCTCCGCCATTCGATAAGATCATGGCTGATCTGTACAAGAACGTCAGAAATAGGAGCAGGAGTAGGCCATATGGTCCCTCGTGCCTGCTCCACCATTCGATAAGATCATGGCTGATCTGTACAAGAACGTCAGAAATAGGAGCAGGAGTCGGCCAGACGGCCCCTCGAGCCTGCTCCGCCATTCGATAAGATCATGGCTGATCTTCGACCTCAACTCCACTTTCCTGCCCGATCCCCACATCCCTTGATATGGTATCTTAACTCCATTTACCCACCTTGGCTCCATAACCCTTGTTCTTCTCCTCCCCTCCCAACCCCTCCCCTCCTCAGGAGGAAATACTTTCTCTCTATCTACCCTATCAAATCCTTTGATCATCTTAAAATAACCTCAATTAATGTTCTATACTCAAGTGAGTACAAGCCTGGTCAACCCAACCTGTCCTCGTAATTTAACCCTTTTATTCCACTTTAAAACGCTGTTTCACTTTCCATCTCACTGTGAACGGCATAGAATCAGTGAGGAAGCCTCATCATTACAGCTGCTACTTGGATTTTTTTTTTCAGTCTGACTGATGAGTTAACCACTTTAAGCTTCCAAATTGATTTGGATAGGTTTTACAATCGTCTATTTAGCACTGTTCTTTTTGACGGCACAGCGGGTTGAATCAAATGTCAATCAGCAATGCACGCCAGGTTCTATCCCCGGTCCGTGCTAAGCTCAAGTGCAGCCTGCCTGGTGGCTGTTGGGGCGACGCGGCGCGGCGCTCTGTTACAAGTGTCGCACCGGTCCTCGCTCCTGCTCCTGGGGCACTGTTGTATGCTATGTGCGAATCCAAAATCTGGAGACTTTCAAACAAGCTCCATTACGCAGCCAAGGATTCCCTTCACCGCGGCAGTTCATGGGCGCTCCAGTGCGTGAGCAATAATATCTGCCGCTGTTTTCCGTCGCCTAAATATCATGGGTTGAAATCGTCTATCGCACCTACTCTAGGTGCAATCACATCTGCGCTGCCCGTCACCCAAATTAAAAGGGAGCGAAGGGTTTTGGCTACTACGACAACCTGCGTTTGCGTATCACCTTTAAAGTGTCGCAGGGTGCTTCACAGAGGCTCGGAGTTGAAACGAAAGCCAAAAGTGAAGGAAGGGAGATTGGATTGGGAGACCAAAGCTTTGGGTAAAGAGGTGGGCTTTGTGGAGGCACTTAAAAGTACGGGAAGGAGGCAGAGAGGTGGAGGAGTTTGGAATTCCATCGTGAGGGGCTGAGGCGACTGAAAGCACGGCCAGCAAAGGGAGCCGAGGGAGAGCAGGAATCCACCCGCAAGCCAGAGTCAGTGGGACAGGTTGCAGGGATGGAGAGAAGTCGCAGACAGGGAGAGGCGAAGCCGCGGAGGGACTCTGAAGACCACAAGAATTCAAAAAAATAACAAGCGCGGCGAGAGTTAAAGTGGGGAATCAGCTTCGCTCCAGAAGGCGAGCAAAAGCGCAGAGGGGGAACGCTCCTCAGATGCAGAGAGAGCTGGAAATCCCAACACCTACTCCACGAACACCTACGTTCAGATAAAATCGGGCGATAAATTAGCAGCGGACGTTACTGAAGCCGTGACTCACCAGCCTTAGCCCAACTCAGATAAGCAGTCGCGATTCATAACCGCAGCTGTGTCTCACCCGCCTCCAGAACGTAAACATCTTCACTGAGAGCTTAACCTGATTTTTCACGCACTTAACCCGGCCACTGCCTGGCTTTGCTCATTGGAGTGTTTTTACAGGTCGATTTACAAGGATAATCCCGACTGTCAAGAGACCAGAGTTGAGAGAAAAGACTGGAGAAGTGTGGGGCATTTCCTAGTTGAAGGGAAGCAAGGGGACCTCAAAAGGAAATATTACTATGAAAGATAGCAAATGGCACAGAAGGGTTAAATCCTGAACACTACTTGAAGTTAAACTGTGCCAGTAGGGCAAAGCCAAACTGCCAAAAGGCAAATTTAGGACTAACGGCAGAAAATTCCCCTTTATTTTTCGGATGAGACGTTAAACCGAGGCCCCGGCCTGCCCTCAGGTGGACGCAGAAGATCCCACGGTGCTATTTTGACGACGAATAGGGGGTCTCCGCCCCCGCCGCCGTGTCCCGGGGCCAATATTTATCCCTCAATCAACGTCACTAAAAAAAAAAATCATCTGGTCATTTATCTCATTGCCGTTTGTGGGATCTTGCTGTGCGCAAATTGGCTGCCGCGCTCCCTACATTACAACACTGACCACACTTCAAAAAGTACATAGCTGGCTTTAAAGCGCTTTGGGACGTCCTGAGGTCGTGACAGACGCAAGTTCTTTCTTTTATTTATGCAGAGCGATCAACGTGTGAAACAGACTTTTCGGGCTGGGTAGTGGAGGTAAAAACGCTGGGATCACTTCACTGGGCTCGGTGTAGGTTTGATCTGGGTGACCAGCTGGAACGAGTCGAACGTCCCTCCTTGTTGGTACTCACCTTGCAAATGAGCACTTAGCGTACAATTAATTTTCATTCCACCACACCAATTGTTGTAATTTTAATAAATTTTATCTGCAGGCACTTCCAGTCAACGCTCTCCTGTTATAAATTCCGATGTCCACATTAATAAGGGGAACTCCCTCGGTAAAGCTGGCACACCCTCCCGCCTGTGGAGGTTCAAGTAGCACCATCACTGGCAGGCAGGTGTAATTACAGCACAACAGGCCTAATTCGGGCGGTTTACATTATAAATACGGATAGACGGATTTATAATGGGAGTGTGTAAAAAATGACAGAGTGCATGCCTTCAAAATAGGGATCGAATAGGGCCTCCACCCCGCCTCGGCCTCCGACCCGCCTCCCCCCCCACCCCACCCCGGCCTCGGCCTCCGACCCGCCTCCCCCCCCACCCCCCCCCGGCCTCCGACCCGCCTCCCCCCCCAGGCCTCCGACCCGCCTCCCCCCCCACCCCCCCCGGCCTCCGACCCGCCTCCCCCCCCACCCCCCGACCCGCCTCCCCCCCCACTCCCCCCCGGCCTCGGCCTCCGACCCGCCTTCCCCCCCCCCCCCCCCCCCCCCTCGGCCTCCGACCCGCCTCCCCCCCCACCCCCCCCCCGGCCTCCGACCCGCCTCCCCCCCCCGGCCTCCGACCCGCCTCCCCCCCACCCCCCCCCCCGGCCTCGGCCTCCGACCCGCCTTCCCCCCCTCCCCCGGCCTCGGCCTCCGACCCGCCTTCCCCCCCTCCCCCGGCCTCGGCCTCCGACCCGCCTTCCCCCCCTCCCCCGGCCTCGGCCTCCGACCCGCCTTCTCCCCCCCCCGCCCCGGCCTCGGCCTCCGACCCGCCTTTTCCTCCACCCCCCTCGGCCTCCGACCCGCCTTCCCCCCCCCCCCCGCCCCGCCTCGGCCTCCGACCCAACAGTGCTCATTTGCAAGGTAAGTACCAACAAGGAGGGACATTCAACTCATTCTAGCCAGTCACCCAGATCAAGTTACAGCTCCCTATCAACTAGTTCAATTAAGTGATCCCGGCGTTTTTACCTCACAGAACGGTCACAGAATGATGCAGCAGGGAAGGGGGCTATTCGGTCCATCGTGCCTGTGCCGTCTCTTTGAAAGAGCTATCCGCTCCCCTGCTCTTTCCCCCTATAGACCTGCAAATTTTTCCCCTTCATGTATTTATCCAATTCCCTTTTGAAAGCTACTATTGAATCTGCTCCCACCGCCCTTTCAGGCAGCGCGTTCCAGATCATAACAACTCGCTGCGTAAAATAAATTCTCCTCATCTCCCCCTCTGGTTCTTTTGCCAATTATCTTAAATCTGTGTCCTCTGGTTACCGACCCTCCTGCCACTGGAAAACAGTTGCTCCCGATTTACTCTATAAAACCCATCAATTTTAAACACCTCTATTAAATCTCCTCCTTAACCTTCCCTGCGCTAAGGAGAACAAACCCAGTCTCTCCGCATACCTGAAGTCCCTCATCCCTGGCACCATTCTGGTAAATCTCCTCTGCATCCTCTCCAAAGCCTTGACATCCTTCCTAAAGTGCGGTGGCCAGATTTGGACACAATACCCCAGCTGAGACCGAACCAGTGTTTTATAAAGGTTTAGAATAACTTCCTTGCTTTTGTACTCTCTGCTTCTATTTATAAAGCCAGGGATCCCAATGCCATTTTTTTTTAAAATAGCCTTCTCAACTTGTCCTGCCACCCCCAGATCGCTCTGTTCCTGCATCCCCTTTTAAAACTATATCCATTTAGGTGGAGCTTTGCTGTAACAACTACAACTTGCATTTATACAGAGCCTTTAACGTAGTAAAACGTCCCCCAAGGCGCTTCACAGGAGCGTTATCAAACAAAATTTGACACCGAGCCACATAAGGAGATATTAGGTCAGGTGACCAAAAGCTTGGTCAAAGAGGTAGCTTTTAAGAAGCGTCTTAAAAGGAGGAGAGAGAGAGAGAGAGGCGGAGAGGTTTAGGGAGGGAATTCCAGAGCTCAGGGGCCGGGCAGCTGAAAGCACGGCCGCCAATGGTGGAGCGATGGAAATCGGGGGATGCGCAAGAGGCCAGAATTGGAGGAGCGCAGAGATCTGAGGGTTGTAGGGGCTGGAGGAGGTTACAGATATAGGGAGGGGCGAGGCGAGGCCATGGAGAGATTTAAACACGAGGGTGGAGAATTTTAAAATTGAGGCGTTGCCGGACTGAGAGCCAATGTAGGTCAGCGAGCACAGGGGGGTGATGGCAGAACAGGACGGTGCGAGTTAGGATACAGGGCAGCAGAGTTTTGGATGAGCTCAAGTTTATGCAGGGGGCAAGATGGGAGGCTGGCCAGGAGAGCATTAGAATAGTCCAGTCTGGAAGTAACAAAGTCATGGATGAGAGTTTCAGCAGCAGATGAGCGGAGGCAGGGGCGGAGATGGGCGATGTTATGCGTGCACGAGATTACAATCAATGACCGATGAAGGCCGCAACTACAGTAAGTTGTCTGGCATTTGTCTTCATTTGTTATCTCCACATACCAGCAGCAGCACACCAAAGTTGCGCCAGAGCCGGACAATGCGACTCCGACGATCTGAGTTTGTGGGGCAGCTTGGAGCAATGCTTCCACAGGACAGCAGCTGCTGCTGCTGCTGCTGCTTCGGAAGGTTGCACAACAAATATTCGAGAGGAACCCGCCGGCCGTTGACCTCCAGCTAGGATGAACTTTAATCTAGGACTGACCCACAGCGTTGACAGACAGGAGCACGAGTGCAAATGAGTAAACCATTCAACTCTCAAACAAAAATTCCCTTTTTTTCTCCTCTCTCCCCCGACCCTCAAAAGAGGCATGAAAGTTTAAAATAATCAAATGGAACTTCATTTACCCCTCACCATCCCAGGTCACGTGAGTGAAGAGTAAAATCGCAGCTGCGTCGCAAACTGCTCAGAATTAGAACCTCTCCCTATTCAAAAAAAAAAGGCAGAAGACGACTTAAAAAAAACGTCAACCCCTGCTCAATTGGGATGCAGTTCTTCTCCCCCCCCCCTCCCTAAATCCATATCGACAGCAGGGGGTGCTGCCACAACACAACAGAAGGACATGGACAGCAGGCGCATGGGAACACCATCACCTCCCAAGATCCCATCCCCGACTTGGAAATATATCGGCCGTTCCTTCATGGTCGCCGGCTCAAAATCCTGGAACTCCCGACCCAACAGCACTGTGGGAGAACCTTCACCACACGGACTGCAGCGGCTCAAGAAGGCGGCTCACCACCACCTTCTCGAGGGGCAACTGGGGGATGGCCAATAAACGCCAGCCTCGCCAGCGACGCCCACATCCCCAGAATGAATTTTTTAAAAAAATATCACTGCTGCGAGTGAAACAACAAACTTATATTTATATAGCGCCTTTCACCACCTCAGGACGTCCCAAAGCGCTTTTCAGCCAATGAAGTACTTTTTGAAGTGCAGTCACTGTTGTAACGTAGGAAACGCAGCAGCCAATTTGCGCATAGCAAGGTCCCACAAACAGCAGAATGACCAGATCATCTGTTCTTTTTTAAGTGATGTTGGTTGAGAGATAAATATCGGCCCCAGGACACCGGGGAGAACTCTCCCCTGCTCTTCTTCAAAATAGTGGCTGTGGGATCTTTTACGTCCACCTGAGGGGGCAGATGGGGCCTCGGTTTATGGTCTCATCCGAAAGAACGCCCTCAGGCAGTGCGGCGCGCCCTCAGTACCGCCCCTCCGACAGTGCGGCGCGCCCTCAGTACCGCCCCTCCGACAGTGCGGCGCGCCCTCAGTACCGCCCCTCCGACAGTGCGGCGCGCCCTCAGTACCGCCCCTCCGACAGTGCGGCGCGCCCTCAGTACCGCCCCTCCGACAGTGCGGCGCGCCCTCAGTACCGCCCCTCCGACAGTGCGGCGCGCCCTCAGTACCGCCCCTCCGACAGTGCGGCGCGCCCTCAGTACCGCCCCTCCGACAGTGCGGCGCGCCCTCAGTACCGCCCCTCCGACAGTGCGGCGCGCCCTCAGTACCGCCCCTCCGACAGTGCGGCGCGCCCTCAGTACCGCCCCTCCGACAGTGCGGCGCGCCCTCAGTACCGCCCCTCCGACAGTGCGGCGCGCCCTCAGTACCGCCCCTCCGACAGTGCGGCGCGCCCTCAGTACCGACCCTCCGACAGTGCGGCGCGCCCTCAGTGCCGACCCTCCGACAGTGCGGCGCTCCCTCAGTACTGACACCGGACGTGTCGCCCTAGATTTTGCGCTCAAGTCTCTGGAGTGGGACTTGAGCTCACAATCTCCTGACTCTGAGGCGAGTGTGTGAAAACGTTGACACGTGGGGGGGAGGGAGCGGACTGTCAAAGAACACGGGCAACCCAAGGTCTGAAAATCGCCAACTTACGGTGGACGCTGAGCGAAATATTGATGACCTGCTCGTCTGTAAATCCCTTCAGATTTATGATCTTGGCGCATTTAAGCTGTGTCTCAGAGGCGGCGTCTCCGATGTAGACCCAACAGACTGTTTCGTCGGCGTAGATGAAGTCCATTGCCGTGGTCTGCTTGGTGCTGATGGGCTTGATGAAACTGACACTTGCCCCTTGCAGGTTGGTGGCCATGACGTTCTGGGAATTGGCGATCAGCAGGACGGGCGGCCTGTCCACGGGTTCTGTGAGGCCCAAACAGAAACATTTGAGCACCCTCTTAACAAGCTTCATCATACTTGGCATCACAACAAAACTATGGCACACTGGGGCACCAACTTGATTGGGACACTCTAGATGCAGGCTAGATCCACAATGGCTCCCGGTCCACTGACTGCTCGATTTTAAAATTCTCATCCTCCTGTTCAAATCCTTCCGTGGCCTCCCCCGCAAACCCCACCCCCCAAAACCCTATCTCTAACCTCCTCCAGCCCTGCGACCCTCAGATCTCTGCGTTCCTCCAATTCTTGCCTCTTGCACATCCCCGATTTTAATCACTCCACCACTGGCATCCGTGCCTTCAGCTGCCTAGGCCCGAAGCTCTGGAATTCCCTCCCTAAACCTCTCCGCCTCATTAAACCGTCCCCGCCTCATTAAAACTTATCTCTTTGACCGAGCTTTTGGTCACCTGTCTTAATATCTCACGTGGCTCGGTGTCAAATTTTGTTCGATAACGCTCCTGTGAAGCGCCTTGGGGACTTTTTACAGTGTTAAAGGCGCTGTATAAATGCACGTACTTGTTGGCGATTCCAGAGCAAACACTTCACCATTACGACAACACGATGCAAAGGTGGCAGTGCATCAGCGCCGGCAGGGTACCGAGCAGAGTCGTCGGTGCGCACAGACTGCCTCCCACGAGCTACTCCCACTTGCCCAAAGCTTGAAGTGAAGACAAGAATTCTTACCATTCTTTGCTTTGCAAGACTTGTTATCTGGCTGCAGCAGATACCCTTCCACACAGCTGCACGTGTAGGACCCTTCCGTATTCGTGCAAGTTTGACTGCACGTCCCATATATCGTACATTCGTCAAAATCTGATTTTTGTGGAAAAAAAAACATAATAAATGCGTTAGAAGATTAATCATTCGTCACGCTCCTGCCGTGTTGGAAATTGTCTCATGAAGCACGCGTCAATTCCAAACCCCTCCCAATGGAATATACTGACCAACATTCCTTTGATCAAGCGTGAAACTGCCTCCGGCAGACACTCAAGACAAATTTGCACACAGTCAGATGCCTATCCCCCTGAAGTAAACTAGAGCTGCCTTTGACTTGAAAAAGACGACAATCCTTCAGAAAGCACGGGCTTCTAATTACAACACCTGTGTATCAAGCACCTGCTGCCGCTCGTCTCCCTAGATAGTTTGGATGTTCATTTTTGAAGCCAGATAGCATCTATATCACTAATGCACCCTTCACTTTTAATATCAGGTGGGTACACCTAGCCCTTAAATTTAACCCCATCCCATCCTCCCCGACAGTGACGTATGCGCAGAAGAGTTAACATTTAAAATTTTGAGTGTTGGTTCAGCTCAGCTGGTAGCACTCCCACCGGAATCAGAAGGTACCCTACCCATACCCTAGGCTGATATTTCAGTGCAGTACTGAGGAGGGAGTGTTGCACCGTCAGAGGTGACATGTGTTGCATTAAAGTTAAACAGACACACTCAGCCAGCCTGTTCCGGTGCACATTAATGATCCCATGGCTCTACTGGAAGACGAGCAGGGGGATTTTCCCCGGTGTCCTGGCAGGCATGCCTCCTTCAATCTGTTCTTTCGTGTGCGGTGGTGTTGGTTAAGTCACTGTTTGTGGGATCCAGGTGTCAGTTAGTATGGCTTGCCCAGACTCAGCTTATGATTGGTTTTAACCCCTTGCTACTCATGTCCCTCCCCACTCTGAAAATGTATAATTGTGTGAACTCTGACTGTGTAAATTGCCTGTTCTATGAGATTGACCAGACTCTGTCAAGAGTTGAAATCAATTCTATAGATAGGGTCAGCTGCAGCTAATAAATTGTGTTAAAACTTTCAAGTGTATTCGCTTTCAGTTTTTGCTGAACCAGACTAAGAGTAAAGAATCCGGTATCGTCACAGGTACGCATGATAGGCTGTAGCATTTTCCGAAGGTGTGAACATAAATAGGAGCAGGAGTCGGCCATACAGCCCCTCGAGCCTGCTCCGTCATTCAGTCAGATCATGGCTGATCTTTGACCTCAACTCCACCTTCCCGCCCAATCCCCATATCCCTTGATTTCCCCTAGAGTCCAAAAGTCTATCAATTTCAGCCTTGAATATACTCAATGACTCAGCATCCACAGCCCTCTGGGGTAGAGAATTCCAAAGATTCACAACCCTCTGGGTGAAGAAATTCCTCCTCATCTCAGTCTGACCCCTTATCCTGAGACTATGCCCCCTAGTTCTAGACTCTCCAGCCAGGGGAAGCAACCTCTCAGCATCTACCCTGTCAAGCCTTCTCAGAATCTTGTCTGTTTCAATGAGATCACCTCTCATTCTTCTAAACTCTACTCAATCTCTCCTCACAGGAATTAATCTAGTGAACCTTTGTTGCACCACCTCTAAGGCAAGTATATCCTTCCTTAGATAAGGAGACCAAAACTGTACACAGTACTCCAGGTGAGGTCTCACCAAAGCCCTGTACAATTTGTAGTTACGACTTCCTCACTCTTATACTCAAAACTCCCTTGCAATAAAGGCCAACATGCCATTTGCTTTCCTTATTGTTTACTGTATCTGCGTGCTAACTTTTTGTGTTTCTTGTACGAGGACACCCAAATCTCTCCGTGCAACATTTAATAGTTTCTCACCATTTAAAAAATATTCTATTCTTCCTACCAAAGTGAATAATGTAACAGCCATTGCAATTCAAAAGCAACTCATTGGCTCCCAGGTACTTTGGGACATTCTGAAGACATGATAAGGAGCTTTCTATCTTTAAATACCCAACGCATTCAAAAATATCACGGTGGATATTTTTTGTTCAATAATTTAAAGCAGCTTAGATATATTTGCTCCTGCAGTTTGGCTTTTCTGTATTTTTTTTTAAAAATCTAGTTTCTATATTAAGTTTAGAAGACATTTTCTCTAAACTTAATAATCGGACCTAAATAATTGGTCTCCATATTATAAAAATTAGATAAAAAGGTGCAAAAAAGTTTTACAGGGATGATACCAGAACTGAGAGGTTATAACTATCAGGAAAGGCTGAACAGGCTGGGGCTCTTTTCTCTAGAAAAAGAGAAGGCTGAGGGGTGACCTGATAGAAGTGTTTAAAATTATGACGGTGTAGACGTAGAGAAAATGTTTCCACTTGTCGGGGAGTCAATAACTAGGGGCCATAAATATAGGATTGTCATTAATAAACCCATAAGGGAATTCAGGAGAAACTTCTTTACCCAGAGAGTGGTGAGAATGTGGAACTCACTACCACATGGAGTGGTTGAGGTGAATAGCGGAGATGAATTTAAGGGAAGTTAGATGAGTACACGAGGGAGAAGGATAGAGTGAGATGAAGAGGGGTGGGAGGAGGCTCGTGCGGAGCATAAACACCAGCATGGACCAGTTGGGCCGAATGGCCTGGTTTCTGTGCTGAGAAATTCGATGCAAGTTCTTGGCTGCAGAATTCCAGGCGAATAAAACAAATAAAGCACAAAAAACAAATAGGAACGCCACTAACCTTTGCAAGTTTTGCCATCCTCCGCTAGTGCGTAAGAGTTGTTGCAGTAGCAAGATGCCCCGTTGTTTGTGACAGCACATCTGTGTTTGCAACCAGCCTTCGTACAGTTTTCTGCACCCTCTGAGGGCGGGGAGAAGATTAGAACAGGTTAGCGTCCGAGTACTTTACAAATCCATCAAATATTCGGCAAAACAGGCAGCAGCATGTAACTTGCTTCAGAAGCTATTAATTTCTGCATAGCTACACTTCAACTACGCTTCAAAAAAGGTACTTCATTGACTGTGAAGCGCTTTGGGACGTCCTGAGGTCATCAAAAACGCCATATAAATGCAAGTTCTTTCTTTAACATCAGAAACTCTTAATTTCAAGTCCTGCAGCTGCACAAGATGTTTTTTTTCCCAGCAGACAAATGATGACCAGGACTTTTGCACTTGTGCATAAATTAACAAAACAGCTGCTTAAAAACAAAACTGGTGGCAAAAATAATCCGCATTGTACTAAACACTTATCCCCTCAAATTTTCTTCCTCTCCACCCACCCCCCAAAATTAAACGGGCGCAGGTAGAGCCATCTTAACACAGCACTTTTGACGAAACTGAATGTTTCCACTTGTGAGACAGCCCAAAACTAGGGGCTATAAATATAAGATAGTCATTAATAAATCCAATAGGGAATTCAGGAGAAACCTCTTTACCCAGAGAGTGGTGAGAATGTGGAACTCACTCCCACATGGAGTGGTTGAGGGGAATAGCGGAGATGGATTTAAGGGGAAGCTGGATAAACACGTGAGGGAGAAAGGAATAGAAGAATATGGTGATAGGGTGAGATGAAGTAGGGAGGGAGGAGGCTCGTATGGAGCATAAACACCAGCACGGACCAGTTGGGCCAAATGGCCTGTTTCTGTGCCGTACATTCTATGTAATTGTGCCGAGCAGGTAGGGGAACGAAGGATGAAGAAGGCGACACTAAGCAGGAACTGGGAGAGGACTATGGGGAGATGACCAAAGATGCAGTATCTCTCATGTCAATAAACTTTACACAATGTTAATTCTGGCAAAACACAACAAACAGAAAAAAAGTCACTTAAGCAATGAAGAACTTGGCCGCAGAATGAAAGCTGCAATGTTACGTGCAGTATTTATTTTCCACCGACAACATCGTGCATTTATACAGCGCCTTTAACATAGTAAAATGTCCCCAAGGCGCTTCACAGGAACGTAATCAGACAAAATTTGACACAGAGCCAAATAAGGAGATATTAGAACAGGTGACCACCAAAAGCTTGATAAGAGGTAGATTTTAAGGAGCAGTAGGCGGCCATTCGGCCCCTCGAGCCTGCTCCGCCATTCAATCAGATCATGGCTGATCTTCGACCTCAACTCCATTTTCACGCCCGATCCCCATATCCCTTGATTCCCCTAGAGTCCAAAAATCTATCCATCTCAGCCTTGAATATACTCAACGACTCAGCATCCACAGCCCTCTGGGGTAGAGAATTCCAAAGATTCACAACCCTCTGGGTGAAGAAATTCCTCCTCATCTCAGTCTTAAATGGTCGACCCCTTATCCTGAGACTATGCCCCTTAGATCTAGACTCTCCAGCCAGGGGGAAACAGCCTCTCAGCACCTACCCTGTCAAGCCCCCCTCAGAATCTTATATGTTTCAATGAGATCACCTCTCATTCTTCTAAACTCCAGAGAGTATCGGCCCATTCTACTCAATCTCTCCTCACAGGACAACCCTCTCATCCCAGGAATTAATCTAGTGAACCTTCGCTGCACCGCCTCTAAGGCAAGTATATCCTTCCTTAGATAAGGAGACCAAAACTGTACACAGTACTCCAGGTGAGGTCTCACCAAAGCCCTGTACAATTGCAGCAAGACTTCCTTACTCTTATACTCAAACTCCCTTGCAATAAAGGCCAACATGCCATTTGCCTTCA
>NW_027139823.1:0-89942 GCF_035084215.1 Heptranchias perlo
AAGGATAGGTCTGGCCCAAAAGTTAAAATTCTAAATTGGGGAAAGGCCAATTTTGATGGTATTAGACAGGAACTTTCAGAAGTTGATTGGGAGAGTCTGTTGGCAGGCAAAGGGACGTCTGGTAAGTGGGAGGCTTTCAAAAGTGTGTTAACCAGGGTTCAGGGTAAGCACATTCCTTATAAAGTGAAGGGCAAGGCTGGTAGAAGTAGGGAACCTTGGATGACTCGGGAGATTGAGGCCCTAGTCAGAAAGAAGAAGGAGGCATATGACATGCATAGACAGCTGGGATCAAGTGGATCCCTTGAAGAGTATAGAGATTGCCGGAGTAGAGTTAAGAGAGAAATCAGGAGGGCAAAAAGGGGACATGAGATTGCTTTGGCAGATAAGGCAAAGGAGAATCCAAAGAGCTTCTACAAATACATAAAGGGCAAAAGAGTAACTAGGGAGAGAGTAGGGCCTCTTAAGGATCAACAAGGTCATCTATGTGCGGAACCACAAGAGATGGGTGGGATCCTGAATGAATATTTCACATCGGTATTTACGGTTGAGAAAGGCATGGATGTTAGGGAACTTGGGGAAATAAATAGTGATGTCTTGAGGAGTGTACATATTACAGAGAGGGAGGCGCTGGAAGTCTTAACGCGCATCAAGGTAGATAAATCTCCGGGACCTGATGAAATGTATCCCAGGACGTTATGGGAGGTTAGGGAGGAAATTGCGGGTCCCCTCGCAGAGATATTTGAATCATCGACAGCTACAGGTGAGGTGCCTGAAGATTGGAGGGTAGCAAATGTTGTGCCTTTGTTTAAGAAGGGTGGCAGGGAAAAGCCTGGGAACTACAGACCGATGAGCCTGACATCTGTAGTGGGTAAGTTGTTAGAGGGTGTTCTGAGAGACAGGATCTACAGGCATTTGGAGAGGCAGGGACTGATTAGGAACAGTCAGCATGAGAGGAAAATCATGTCTCACGAATTTGATTGAGTTTTTTGAAGGGGTAACCAAGAAGATAGATGAGGGCTGTGCAGTAGACGTGGTCTACATGGACTTTAGCAAAGCCTTTGACAAGGTACCGCATGGTAGGTTGTTACATAAGGTTAAATCTCACGGGATCCAAGGTGAGGTAGCCAATTGGATACAAAATTGGCTTGACGACAGAAGACAGAGGGTGGTTGTCGAGGGTTGTTTTTCAAACTGGAGGCCTGTGACCAGCGGTGTGCCTCAGGGATCGGTGCTGGGTCCGCTGTTATTTGTTATTTATATTAATGATTTGGATGAGAATTTAGGAGGCATGGTTAGTAAGTTTGCAGATGACACCAAGATTGGTGGCATTGTGGACAGTGAAGAAGGTTATCTAGGATTGCAACGGGATCTTGATAAATTGGGCCAGTGGGCCGATGAATGGCAGATGGAGTTTAATTTCGATAAATGTGAGGTGATGCATTTTGGTAGATTGAATCGGGCCAGGACCTACTCCGTTAATGGTAGGGCGTTGGGGAGAGTTATAGAACAGAGATCTAGGAGTACAGGTTCATAGCTCCTTGAAAGTGGAGTCACAGGTGGATAGGGTGGTGAAGAAGGCATTCGGCATGCTTGGTTTCATTGGTCAGAACATTGAATACAGGAGTTGGGATGTCTTGTTGAAGTTGTACAAGACATTAGTAAGGCCACACTTGGAATACTGTGTACAGTTCTGGTCACCCTATTATAGAAAGGATATTATTAAACTAGAAAGAGTGCAGAAAAGATTTACTAGGATGCTACCGGGACTTGATGGTTTGACTTGTAGGGAGAGGTTAGATAGACTGGGACTTTTTTCCCTGGAGAGTAGGAGGTTAAGGGGTGATCATATAGAAGTCTATAAAATAATGAGGGGCATAGATAAGGTAGATAGTCAAAATCTTTTCCCAAAGGTAGAGGAGTCTATAACGAGGGGACATAGATTTAAGGTGAAAGGGGAGAGATACAAAAGGGTCCAGAGGGGCAATTTTTTCACTCAAAGGGTGGTGAGTGTCTGGAACGAGTTGCCAGAGGCAGTAGTAGAGGCGGGTACAATTTTGTCTTTTAAAAAGCATTTGGACAGTTACATGGGTAAGATGGGTATAGAGGGATATGGGCCAAGTGCAGGCAATTGGGACTAGCTTAGTGGTATAAACTGGGCGACATGGACATGTTGGGCCGAAGGGCCTGTTTCCATGTTGTAAACTTCTATGATTTTATGATTTTAAGTGAGAAAAGATTAGCAGGCAACATAAAAGGGAACACTCTAGTTTTTTCTAAACATATAAAGAGTAAACGGGTAGTCAAAGGAAGGGTATGACCAATTAGGGACCAAGAAGGAGATCTTCTTGTGGAGGCTGTGGGAATGGCTACGGTTCTAAAGGAATACTTTGCACTGGTCTTCGCTGGAGAAGAGGATGCTGCCAATGTCACAGTACAGGAGGAGGTAGTGGAGAAATTGGATAGGATAAAAATAGATAAAGAGGAGGTACTAGAACGGTTGGCAGTGCTCAAAGTAGGAAAACCACCCGGTCCAGATGGGAGGCATCCTCGGTTACTGAGGGAAGCAATGGTGAAAATTGCAGAGGCTCTGGCCACAATCTTCCAATCCTTAGATGTGAGGGCGGTGCCGGAGGACTGGAGGATTGCAAACGTTACATCCCTGTTCAAAAAAGGTGAGGGATAAACCCGGCAATTACAGGCCAGTCAGCCTGACATCGGTGGTGGGGAAAATTTTAGAGACAATAGTCTGGGACAAAATTGTCACTTGGAAAAACCTGGGTTATTAAATAACTGCCAACACAGATTTGTTAAAGAAAAATCGTGTCTGACTAACTTGATTGAGTTCTCAGATGAAGTAACAGAGAGGGTTGATGAGGGGAGTGCGGTTGATGTTGTGTATATGGACTTTCAAAAGGCATTTACTAAAGTGCCACATAATAGACTTGTTAGCACAATTAAAGCCCATGGGATTAAAGGGACAGTGACAGCGTGGATACAAACTGGCTAAGGGACAGAAAGCAGAGAGTAGTGGTGAACGGTTGTTTTACAGACTGGAGGGAAGTATACAGTGGTGTCCCCCAGGGGTCAGTATTGGGACCGCTGCTCTTTTTGATATATATTAATGACCTGGACTTGGGTATAGAGGGCATAATTTCAAAGTTTGCAGATGACACAAAGCTTTGAAATGTAGTAAACAGTGGGGAGGATAGTAACAGACTTCAAGACAGACAGACTGGTGAAATGGGCAGACACATGGCAGATGAAATTTAACACAGAAGTGTGAAGAGATACATTTCAGAAGGAAAAGTGAGGCAGCGCAATACAAGCTAAGTGGTACGATTTTAAAAGGCTTACGGGACAGAGGGGCCTGGGGGTGGACGTTCACAAATCTTTGAAGGTGGCAGGACAAGTTGATAAAACCGTTAAAAAAGCATATGTGATCCTGGGCTTTATAAATAGACGCATAGAGTAAAACAAGGATGTTATGGTAAATTTTTATAAATCACTGGTTAGACTCCAGCTGGAGTATTGTGTTCAATTCTGGGCAGCACACTTTAGGAAGGATGTCAAGGCCTTGGAGAGGGTGCAGAGGAGATTTACTAGAATGGTACCAGGGATGAGTGAATTCAGTTATGTGGAGAGACTGGAGAAGCTGGGATTGTTCTCATTAGAAAAGAGATGGTTATGGGGAGATTTGATCGAGGTGTTCAAAATCATGAAGGGTTTAGATAGAGTAAATAAGGAGAAACTGTTTCGACTGGCAGGAGGGTCGGTAACCAGAGGACACAGATTTAAGAAATAGGCATAAAAGCGAGTTGTTATGGTCTGGAATGCGCTGCCTGAAAGGGCGGTGGAAGCAGATTCAATAATAACTTTCAAAAGGGAATTGGGTAAGAAAAACTTGCAAGGCTCTGGGGAAAGAGCAATTGATACTAGCTCAATTGCTAAATTTAAATCTGAGATAGATAGCTTTTTGGCAACCAAAGGTATTAAGGGATATGGGCCAAAGGCAGGTATATGGAGTTAGATCACAGATCAGCCATGATCTTATCAAATGGCGCAGCAGGCACGAGGGACTGAATGGCCTACTCCTGTTCCTATGAGTGGGACTAATTGGACAGCTCTTTCAACGAGCCGGCACAGGCACAACGGGCTGAATGGACTCCTTCTGCACTGTATGATTCTATCCTATGATCTGTTTTTAGTGATGTTGGTTGAGGGATAAATATTGGCCCATGACACCGGGAGAACTGCTCTGCTCTGCTCTGATTCCACCAGTGCCATGGAATCTTTGACATCCACCTGAGGGCAGACGGAGCCTGGGTTTAACACCCTGCCAATGGGACTCTCCCTCAGTACTGTAACGCAGTATCAGCCAAGATGATGTGTTTAAGTGCTGGAGTGGGCTTTGAATCCTGCATTACTCTGACCTGGAGGCGAAAGGACTACTGGCTGAGCCAAGCTAACACAGACAACTCCAGGACAGTCTGTACAGTCGGACGGAGACATGAGGCACAGCACAGGGTCTGGGTATTTACGCTATTCAAAGCTCCTCCAAGTTTCTCCTTAAGCGTCCGTCCTCACTGGTTCCCCCCACCTGCTGAAGGTGCTGATTGGTGCTGGGGTACAGCATCAGTGGGGTACAGCATCAGTGGGCAACAGGTGACCTACTCTAACCCGCTAACCCATCAGGTTGTAGCTGACCTTCACACAGTGTAACGGGCAGATAATACACATCACTATGGCTTTATTTAATGAGTTATCTCAGTAACAACAGCCAGTGACACCACACTCCAGCGAGCAGAGAATGGCTGCGTTTGCGCTTCCCACACTCACCAGTTTGTGTCCAGATATGGTCTTCTCAAACTTGCCATCGTAAGCACCCCATATTTTAATCAACTTATCGGCAGCTGTGGAGTAAGACACGAAATAGTCAATGGTTTCAGGTTCCAGGAGGAACACCTTTCACCCCCACAGGCCCAGAGAGCTGCTCTGCTCATTCAGTCCGCCAATGTACGAAAGCCTGTGCCTGTGATTCCCCCTGGCAGTGCTGCCCCAACTGGGGCAGAACCCGACTGTCTAGATGCAGTGTGCTGCCTACAGGTAAGGTGGCAACACGCAGAGAGCCAGACAAGTGCCAGGCAATGACCATCTCCCACAAGAGAGAGTCTAACCACCTCCCCTTGACATTCAACGGCATTACCATCACCGAATACCCCACCATCAACATCCTGGGGGTCACCACTGACCAGAAACTTAACTGGACCAGCCATATAAATACTGTGGCTACAAAAGCAGGTCAGAGGCTGGGTATTCTGTGGCGAGTGACTCACCTCCTGACTCCCCAAAGCCTTTCCACCATCTACAAGGCACAAGTCAGGAGTGTGATGGAATACTCTCCACTTGCCTGGATGAGTGCAGCTCCAACCACACTCAAGAAGCTCGACACCATCCAGGACAAAGCAGCCCGCTTGATTGGCACCCTATCCACCACCCTAAACATTCACTCCCTTCACCACCGGCACACAGTGGCTGCAGTGTGTACCATCCACAGGATGCACTGCAGCAACTCGCCAAGGCTTCTTCGACAGCACCTCCCAAACCCGCGACCTCTACCACCTAGAAGGACAAGAGCAGCAGGCACATGGGAACAACACCACCTGCACGTTCCCCTCCAAGTCACACACCATCCCAACTTGGAAATATATCGCCGTTCCTTCATCGTCGCTGGGTCAAAATCCTGGAACTCCCTTCCTAACAGCACTGTGGGAGAACCATCACCACACGGACTGCAGCGGTTCAAGAAGGTGGCTCACCACCACCTTCTCAAGGGCAATTAGGGATGGGCAATAAATGCCGGCCTCGCCAGCGACGCCCACATCCCATGAACGAATAAAAAGAGTCGATCAGCTTTCCATTCGCCTCCTGTGCCTGACTCTGCCTAACAGATGGGAAGCTCCATCTCTCCAGGGCCCCAGTGCCTCTGGAGAGAGCAAAAAAATAACAATCGGTGGCTCCTGCCCTACTCTTGACTCTTGCTGCGCTGTGACAGTGCAGAAGTTGGGTCAAGACAAGAACCGGCAGCTCGGCTCTGATGCCTCTCGCAGTCAAACAGCCTGCTGACATTCACCGTCTCGGCTGACACGTGAAGAACGGGAGAGGAATTGGAGGGCAGCACGCGCCTGTAAACCTCAACTCCAGCCATAGGCGTCAGGAGCAGGTAACCTGTCCAGCTGAACCCTATCCCAACCCAGGGGGTCTGCAGACAAACACTGCCCCCACCATCACACCAGCTGGGATCGGCAAACTCACCATGCACCAGGGATTCAACCTGGGACTCTCTCGAGCAGCGCGTGCGCCCCCCCACCCCCCCCGGGCAGCGCGCGCCACCCCACCCCCCCCGCCCCCACCCACCACCCCGCCCCCGGGCAGCGCGCGCCCCCCCACCCCACGCCCCCCGGGCAGCGCGCGCCCCCCCCACCCCACGCCCCCCGGGCAGCGCGCGCCCCCCCACCCCACGCCCCCCGGGCAGCGCGCGCCCCCCCACCCCACGCCCCCCGGGCAGCGCGCGCCCCCCCACCCCACGCCCCCCGGGCAGCGCGCGCCCCCCCACCCCACGCCCCCCGGGCAGCGCGCGCCCCCCCACCCCACGCCCCCCGGGCAGCGCGCGCCCCCCCACCCCACGCCCCCCCGGGCAGCGCGCGCCCCCCCCACCCCACGCCCCCCCGGGCAGCGCGCGCCCCCCCACCCCACGCCCCCCGGGCAGCGCGCGCCCCCCCACCCCACGCCCCCCCGGCAGCGCGCGCCCCCCCACCCCACCCGCCCCCAGGCAGCGCGCCCCACCCCCGGGCAGCGCGCCCACCCCCCCCGCCCCCGGGCAACGCGCGCCCCCCCACCCCACGCCCCCCGGGCAGCGCGCGCCCCCCCCACCCCACCCCGGCAGCGCGTGCCCCCCCACCCCACCCGCCCCCGGGCAGCGCGCCCCCCCCTCCCCCACCCCCGGGCAGCGCGAATCGGATGAACCAATAATTAAGTACGTTTACTCACAGGAACTTGCCAGCCATTCCCCATTTGGACTGAACTTCACCGACGACACAGCCTTCGTGTGTCCGGCCAGCGTGAATTTCAAGGTGTAGTTCGGTTTCACTGCAGAAGGCTGTTATTCAAACACACAGGAGAGATTTTATTGAAAGCAACTTGTCTCCATCTACACCAGGTGAAACAAGTTCATCCCATCCTGAAGCCCCTGAAGGACCAGGTGAGGGGCGCAGGGACCATTCCACGCACGGCGAATGTTTAGTCACTGACTCCGAGTCTCGGCTGTGCACCGCGCTGACTCCCGCTCCCCGGTGACAGGTTATAAGTACCAACTTTGGGAACTTTGATTTATTTCAGAAAGGAGAACTTACTTCTCGTTTATAAATTCAGGGCAGGAAATGCAATCTTCTGTTCCCTACTCTAAACCTGCCATCTACTCGCTAGTTACCCTCAATATCTCAGGTAGGAGTTTACATCACCAGCTGGCATTAGGCGTCTCTCTCCACTGGAGCCGTACCTAGGGTTTCATTAAATTGGAGCTTCTGCCATCAGGGAGAGAGACATCCTCACGTAGCCTGTCTACAGAGGTTTCGCTCTTGCTAAGGACTATGGGTGAACTCCATCTCCATTGGCATAAATCTTCCTGCCAGCTCCCGGCAAATGTCTCAATTCATTTCCCTTTTTCTCTAGGGGAAGCTGGATAAGTGCATGAGGGAGAAAGGAATAGAAAGATGTGCTGATAGGGTTAGATAAAGAGGGGAGGGAGGAGGCTCGTGAGGAGCATAAATGCCGACATAGACCAGTTGGGCCAAATGGCCTGCGTCTGTGCTGTAAATTCTATGTAATTCTCATTTTCGAGCCGATCCTTGCTTACCTCCGTTTACCCCAACTGCCCATTTCCACTCCCTCGACAAGTTGAAACTAGTGACAGTGAATTTCACCCATACCTCAGCAAGAGCCAAACTGCTCTATAACGAACGCTACAGAGTAATCTCACCCTCACTGATCAGGCGGGTAACTCTCGCCTCCGTGAGTACAAAAGTGACGTTCCCCACCAAGAGATGGCAGCACTGCACCACTTAAGGCGTACGTAGCCACGTGCAGCTTGTTAGGCCCGAGACACAACGAAGTTAACGATAACTATCTTATTCCGATACGCAAATGCGAATGGAACATCTCAACACAGGGCCACTCAGTGCGGAGATTTTCAAAGCCCGTGTTTTAAATCAAAGGAACAAACGGCTGCAAATTTACACTCTGGTTTATGAGGGAGAGCCTCAGTTAAAAGGCAGCGCATTTAGAGCAGTCAGTAATTATGTAAACTTAAGGGGTCGCTGTAGGACAGAGAGAGGGAGAAAAGGAGACACAAAACGTGCAAACAGGTGCACACACGCGACTTACTGTTCACACCAGGTATGGGAGAACAGAAAACACCTGCAAAGATTTGATGAAGAACAACCTGCATTTATATAGCACCTTTCATGACCCAGGACATCCCAAATTGTTTCACAACCAATGAAGTACTTTTTGAAGTGTAGTCACTGTTGTAATGTAGGAAAATTAGCCAATCAACACACAGCAAGATCAGAGAAACAGTGGTGCAATAAATCATGAGATAATCTGTGTTTTAGTGATGTTGGTTGAGGGATAAATATTGGCCCAGGACACCCGGGGGATCTCCCCTGCTTTTCTTCGAAATAGTGGCCAGGGGATCTTTCACATTCACCTGAGGGGGCAGACGGGGCCTTGGGTTAATGTCTCATCTGAAAAACGGCATCGCCGACAGTGCAGCACTCCCTCGGTACCGACCCTCCGACAGTGCAGCGCTCCCTCAGTAATGACCCTCCGACAGTGCAGCGCTCCCTCAGTACCGACCCTCCGACAGTGCAGCGCTCCCTCAGTACCGACCCTCCGACAGTGCAGCGCTCCCTCAGTACCGACCCTCCGACAGTGCAGCGCTCCCTCAGTAATGACCCTCCGACAGTGCAGCGCTCCCTCAGTAATGACCCTCCGACAGTGCAGCGCTCCCTCAGTACTGACCCTCCGACAGTGCAGCGCTCCCTCAGTACTGACCCTCCGACAGTGCAGCGCTCCCTCAGTACTGACCCTCCGACAGTGCAGCGCTCCCTCAGTACTGACCCTCCGACAGTGCAGCGCTCCCTCAGGACTGACCCTCCGACAGTGCAGCGCTCCCCCAGTACTGCACTGGGAGTGTCGGCCTGGCCTTTGTGCTCTAGTCTCTGGAGTGGGGCTTGAACCCTTGACGTTCTGACACCGAGGCGGGGGTAGGGAGTGTGACCCACTGAGCCATGGCCAAGTGGCCTGTTCCTGGTCTGTGAACCTTCCTGTGTGAATATTTTTTACTTGCCTTGTTTTGATTGGAGGATGAGGAAGGTGCTGACTGTGCTTTCGCGCACTCCGACTCCGATTTTTTCTCTTCGGTCGCCATTGTTGCTGAAGTCGCAAACTTAGTACTTAGTAGCCTTCTGGTGTCTCGGTGGGTGAGGGCCCGGCACCTGCCCAATCCTTGCTAAATAGAACCACCTTTCCCAGGTACAGCCGGTGTGGTCAGAACCTCTCAAAAACTGAACAAAAAATAAAAAACTGTCAGAAACACAGCGGAGTGAAATATCGTGACCCCACAGAGCTGGAGGCTGGAATCACTCAATCAACAGACTGACTTGGGCAGAGCTTCAAATTAACAACACCATAAAATAAACACTATCACTCATGTCTCCGAGAAAACCACCACAGCACAAACAATCACATAAAAGGCACAGATGGACCCGCTGGGCTGGTCCTCACTGCAAGAAAAGGGCGGCGGGGGGAGTGCCAGAGATCGGCCAAACAGCTGGAGAGACTGCGCTCCACGATGAAGTAGGTGGGGTACGTGCACCTCCTGCTGCTGCCCTTTTTATATAAAGTCCGAGAGAGATAGATACAGACCACACCACGAGAGATCCCCCACAGGATGTGAATCAGCCAAGAGTAACTCCAAATGGCAGCACTTCACGACTGATCAGGAGTAGGAGCTGCCCTGTCACTTTACCAGTTACACCTTGGGTCAGTGTTGGATTGCAAGACATGCATGGGCTCTGCACAGGTGGGCTGTGCATAAATTGGGCCTCAGCAGCCCATCTCATGGCCGTGCGTTCTTCGGGTTTTGTTCCACCCTGCCCCAATGCAATCGTTGCATCTCAAGATGGTTTAACCCTCTGTACCCCGCCCGCACCCTGTACCCCGCCCGCACCCTGCCCTAAGGCTCCATCTTTGACCCGTCCAATTGTGTGTTTTTTGGCCCAGATCTTCTCATGGGTGCCGCATCACTGTTCAGTCCTGTAAGTGGACCTTGTGCCCACTCTGATCCAGTGGGCACCCTTTTACTGCCCAATATCTAAGTAACCGATCGTAACAGAGGGCCCTTACTCAGTGCACGGATACTGGAATGCTTCACCTGCAGCACAAGTTCTCTCTACAAAAGGCAGCATTCTATCAGGGCAAGGCCCAGCTGCAGACTATCCTTCCGGTTATTTACATAAAATACGTGAATGAACAGTTTACAGCTTTCACAATTAGCACAATTTCCCTACGCTCCTCGGTTATGAAAATAAGCTGAACATTGGCTCCCTCCCGCTAGCTAAGCTACTCAAGCTGATCTGGTGCAGACTCTCTGAACATATTCCCTCTGATGTGGGTGCAGATGGCTCCCCAAAGTCTCTCAGCTAAGCCCTCTGCTATCTGAATGGAATAGAGCAGCACTAGGTCCCATCATGTTGCAAGAAGTCAACTTCTGACAATGCATGCAAGGTTTGAGGTCATACATAAAGCTTGTAGCAGCTGACCAGCGCTCCAAGTTGCTGGTGTTGAGAACAGTCCCAGGCTGCTGGCTCATTGTTGAGGGGAAATGCTGCATCTAGCATTACAGAAATATTGTAACTTTAAAGGTTCAGCTCAAACAACACAGGCAAAATCCAACAAGCCACAGCCCCCTTCTATTCTTCATCGAGATGGTCAGCAACTCCTGACACAGGCCGCCCCACAACTCTGCCACAGGATTACACAATGTACAGCACAGAAACAGGTCATTCGGCCCAACAGACCCATACCGGTGTTTATGCTCCACATGAGCGGCTGTGCTATTCAACCACCCGGCTGATATCAAATCCTGGGTGGGGTGAAACTTCCTACAGTACGTGTACTGTACCCTCTTGTTATAGTGACAGACCTGTACCCACCTGTACTATGCCCGTGTTACACAGTGACAGACCTGTACCCACCAGTACTGTATCCTAGTGTTATACAGAGACAGACCTGCACCCACCAGTACTGTATCCCAGTGTTCTAGTGACAGACCTGTACCCACCAGTACTGTACCCCAGTGTTATACAGGGACAGACCTGTACCCACCAGTACTGTACCCCAGTGTTAAACAGTGACAGACCTGTACCCACCAGTACTGTATCCCAGTGTTATACACTGACAGACCTGTACCCACCAGTACTGTATCCCAGTGTTATACACTGACAGACCTGTACCCACCAGTACTGTACCCCAGTGTTATACAGCGGCAGACCTGTACCCACCAGTACTGTACCCCAGTGTTATACAGTGACAGACCTGTACCCACCAGTACTGTACCCCAGTGTTATACAGGGACAGACCTGTACCCACCTGTACTGTATCCCAGTGTTATACAGAGACAGACCTGTACCCACCAGTACTGTACCCGTGTTATACAGTGACAGACCTGTACCCACCAGTACTGTACCCGTGTTATACAGTGACAGACCTGTACCCACCAGTACTGTACCCATGTTATACAGTGACAGACCTGTACCCACCAGTACTGTACCCATGTTATACAGAGACAGACCTGTACCCACCAGTACTGTACCCGTGTTATACAGAGACAGTCAAATAAGACAGTGAATAAATAATGGCAAATGTTTCAGTCGAAGATAATTGGGGTACAGACCAGAGTTATTCCCACATGTTCATGGTGTGCAGCGAGAGCTGAAACTGACTGGATGAGCAAAAAAATTAGACTTAAAAACGAGGCATGAGACGGATCGCGGGCTAATAACACAAAAGGAAATCAAGTCGAATATGAAGAATAAAGAGGGAAAACTAAATGATCAGAAAGATTAAGAGGGAATATGAAGATTGGCCAGGAAAAAGTAACGGATTTTATAAACATATGAAAGGTAAAAGAGCAGCCAAGGAGAGGCGAGGGCCGATTAGATGAAAAAGGAAATAATCTTAGTGAGGTTGAAGGACGGTTGAGGTACTAAATCAGGAAAGGTTACAGAACGGGAGGAGGCCACTCGGCCCATCGAGTCCATACCAGCTCTTTGCAAGAGCAATCCAGCTAGTCCCACTCCCCCGCAGTAGCCTTGCAAATGTCTGCCCTTCAAGTACTTGTCCAATTCCCTATCGAAAGCCACGATTGACTCTGCCTCCACCACCCCGTCAGGCAGTGCATTCCAGATCATAACCACTTACACTGAGGACTTTGCCTTGGGTTTCAGAGGAGTGTGGTTGTGGGAATAAAAGGGTACAAGAGGATGTGGAGGGGTTAGGCAGGGTAACTATAGTAACGTCGAGCAGATAAAATGGGTAGATCTCAAAATGGAAGGGAATCTGAACCCTGGTGGCAGCATCCTGGGATGCTAAAGGAAGTCAGAGAGGAAATAGTGGCGGCTCGGACCACGATCTTTCAAACATCCTCAGATAGGGAGGTTGTGCCAGAGGATGGGAGGGCTGTTCATGTGACACCTCTGTTCAAAAAGGGAAAAACCAAGATAACTGCAGAGCAGTCAGCTTAACATCAGTGGTGGAGAAACTTCTAGGGACCAGAATACAGGATAAAATTGAAAGTCACTTAGAAAGACATAGGTTAATTAAGTACAGCCAACACGGATTTATAAAAGACAAGTCGTGTCTGACAAATTTAATGGAGTTCTTTAAGAAAATAACAAAGTGTATTTGTAAACGAAATGCAGTGGATGTTGTTTATATGAATTTTCAAAAGGAATTTGATGAGGTGCTACGTAGGAGGCTAGTTGATAAAATGAAGATACATTTTATTAAAGGGAGTGTGGCAGTGTCGATGGGAAGGTGGTTAAAGGACAGAAATCAGAGAATAGTGATTAATGGATGTTTTTCAGACTGGAGGAATGTGAACAGTGATGTCCCCCAGAGGTCAATGTGGGGACCGTTACTCTTAACATAGAGAAATGATCCAGACTTGGGTATTGGGCCACAACATCAAAATGTGCAGATAGCACAACAATAGGGAGAGTGGTTAACTGTGGAGAGGACTGTAAGTGACTTCAAAGAGGGCAGAGACAGGTAGGTGTCGGATGGAATTTAATGTGAAGAAATGAAAGGTGATACATTTTGGGAGGAAGAGGAGGAAATATACAGTAAATGGTAAAACTTTAACAGGAGTAGAGGAGCAGAATGTCTGAAGGGCTCAGATACACAAATCTTTAAAAGTGGGAGAACAGTTAATAAAGCTGCAAAAATAAACAGAGCACAAGGACAAAGAGGGAAGGTTAACCTTGTACAAATCGGTGAGGCCACGGTTAGAATAGTGTGTCCAATTTTGGGCACTTTACTTTAGGAAGGATGTCAAGGCCACAGATATGGTAACAGGGATGAGAGGCTTTCGTTATAAGGTGAGATTAGAGAAACTGGGACTCTTCGATTAGAATGTTGAGAGATCTAAAAGAGGTGTTCAAAAATCTGAGGGGTTTTGCTAAGATAAATTAAGAAAACTTATTTCCACTGTTCAATAAGTCAGTAAGTAGCCAGTATAAATTTAAAATCATCACCAAAAGAATGAAGAGAGAGGTTAGAATTGTTTTTACACAGAGGGTTGTTAGGACATGGAATGCCTGACCAGAAACAGCAGTCGGAGCAGAATCCATAATAGCTTTTAAAAGGGAAGTGAGTAAATATTTTAAAAGAATAAATTTAAAAGGGTCTGGGGAAAGGGACAAAATGGATAGCTCTTTCAGCGAGCCAGCGATGGTCCGAATGGCCTCCATCCATGCTGTAAAATTCAAACCTATGCTTTCTGCTCCTGATCACTCTCCTGCAGGAAAGCTCGTGTGCCTGTGGATGTCGAGTGCATGGCGTAGCCCGCTGATGCACGAAGAATGGTGATATAGGTGAAGTATCAGAAAGCACCAAGGAGCCAAATGCTAACAAGAGTCAGCGTCTTCAGGAGAGAAGAGAAAAGGGGCAAAAAATCTTATTCCATCTGAAAACCTGCCCTCCCACAAACCCACCTGTTGCGGGACAATACTTGAGAAGCTCAGTTTGTAAATACTGCTGTTCTGTGATATAAACACTGAACACTTATAAGGCTGAAAATTCAGTGACAAATTAACCGCTCTCCCAACATACTCTCCTGTGGAAACACCCACATTCCTGCCTGTAACACAGAAGAACCTGGATCCAAATAAAACCAGAAATAATGTAAAATAATCGAGCAGCAGGGATTATTTTAGTTTGTGGGATAATTTTTAAGATGAAGACTGAGAAACACCAGATACTTCAGCCTGAAATACTGTATTATGCCCCCCGCTTCCACCCCTAAAGACAGCGAATCTTGCCGGACGAGTTCCATGAGCACTGACAGTCCTCTGGTGCCCCAACATTCTTGTGAAGATAAGACAATGAATGGGATATTTAACCACAGGGGGCATCACAGCCCTAACCTGCTCCTACTTAATGTCCACACACTGGAGTCACTGGATAGTGATCAGGATCAAGAACACAGACTGGTTCCCCCCCACCACTCCTCCCCCCACCACCACTCCTCCTCCTCTTCTCTCCAGCCCCCCCCCACCACCACTCCTCCTCCTCTCTCCAGCCCCCCACCACCACTCCTCCTCCTCCTCTCTCCAGCCCCCCCCCACCACCACTCCTCCTCCTCTCTCCAGCCCCCCACCACCACTCCTCCTCCTCCTCTCTCCAGCCCCCCACCACCACTCCTCCCTCCAGCCCCCCACCACCACTCCTCCCTCCAGCCCCCCACCACCACTCCTCCCTCCAGCCCCCCACCACCACTCCTCCTCCTCCCTCCAGCCCCCCACCACCACTCCTCCTCCTCCCTCCAGCCCCCCACCACCACTCCTCCTCCTCTCTCCAGCCCCCCACCACCACTCCTCCTCCTCTCTCCAGCCCCCCACCACCACCACTCCTCCTCCTCCTCTCTCCAGCCCCCCACCATCCCCCAAACGCAAGGGCACTGAGGCCAAATGAACTCTCCATACCCAACCCAGCCCCAGGTGGGGTCCGGACCCTCCGTTGTCCGCCTAACCAGGCAGGGTCTCTACATGGGCTTTTACACTGGGCTGGGAGCCATGGGGTCCCGAGTGCGGGGGCCGGGGGGTCCGGACGGTTCTTTCTAGCGGCTACAAAGCCGAATGTAAAGCTGGCCAGACGGGACAGAATCTCTTGCGCGAACCCGGTAAACAACGGGCCCGAGACTGGGGGGCTCGGGTAATTGATGCCCGGGCCGCAGTCCCTGGTCACAGGCGGAGCCGGGCCTGAGCCTCGGGCCCTCACACCGGGCCTGCAGCGGCCTCTCCTCCTCCCCCAGCCGCCGCTCTCACCTGGTGCTGGGCCCGCGCAGCCTGGGCCTGGCGCCGCCGCTCTCCCCCCGCAGCCTGGGCCTGGCGCCGCCGCTCTCCCCCCGCAGCCTGGGCCTGGCGCCGCCGCTCTCCCCCCGCAGCCTGGGCCTGGCGCCGCCGCTCCTTCAGCTCGATGTGGCGGGAGCACCCAGTGCGCCTGCGCCGCGCCAAACCCCGGGGCCCCGGCCAGCGATGAAGAGCCGAAGCGGCCAAGAGGAGACCTGTGGGCGGTGGCTCCCGAGACAGCGCCCCCCGCAGCTCCGGCAGCGCCAGGGAGCTGAGCCAAGTGGTCAGGTTAATTGCCAGATGTGGCCCCAGTTGTTCTGATCTGGAATGCGCTGCCTGAAAGGGCGGTGGAAGCAGATTCAATAATAACTTTCAAAAGGGAATTGGAGAAATACTGGAAAAGGGGCAGGAATGGCAGCTGAACATCCTGTTTACAGAGTTTTCAGACGAGATAGAGAGGGGGATAAAAAGGAGGGGGGGGGGGCTGGCAATATTAGTTAAAGAAACAATTACAGCTGTGAGGAGGGATGATATGTTAGAAGGATCGTCAAATGAGGCCATATGGGTTGAGCTAAAGAACAAAAAAGGGGCAGTCACACTGCTGGGCGTGTACTATAGACCCCCAAACAGTCAGAGGGAGATAGAAGAGCAAGTATGGAGGTAAATTTCTCTGAAGTGCAAAAACAGTAGAGCAGTAATAGTCAGGGATTTCAACCACCCGAATATTAACTGGGACACAAACAGTGTGAAGGGTATAGAGGGTGCAGAATTCTTCAATTGCATTCAGAAGAACTTTTTTAGCCAGTATATAGCAAGCCCAACAAGAGAGGGGGCAGTTCTGGATTTAGTTTTAGGTAATGAAGCTGGGCAGGTGGAAGGAGTATCAGTGGGAGAGTATTTTGCTGATAGTGATCATAATTCAGTTAGATTTAGCATAGTTATGGAAAAGGACAAAGATAGAACAGGAGTAAAAGCTCTCAATCGGGGAAAGGCCAATTTTACTAAGCTGAGAAGTGATTTAGCAAAAGTGGACTGGAAACAGTTACTTGAAGGTAAATCAGTGTCAGAGCAGTGGGAGGCATTCAGGGGGGAGATTCAAAGGGGTTCAGAGTAAACATGTTCCCACAAAGAAAAAGGGTGGGACTGCCAAATCTAGACCCCCTGGATGACAAGGAGCGAACAGGGTAAGATAAGGCAGAAAAGGGAAGCTTATGTCAGACATTGAGAGCTCAATACTGCAGAAAGCCTAGAGGAGTATAGAAAGTGCAGGGGTGAAATTAAAAAGGAAATTAGGAAAGCAAAGAGAGGGCATGAAAAAATATAGGCAAGTAAAAGCAAGGAAAACCCAAAAATGTTTTATAAATACATAAAGAGCAAGAGGATAACTAAGGAAAGAGTAGGGCCTATTAGAGACCAAAAAGGTAACCTATGTGTGGAGGCGGAAGATGTGGGTCTGGTTCTTAATGAATATTTTGCGTCTGTCTTCACAAAAGAGGGGAACGATGCAGAGATTGTAGTTAAGGAGGAGGAGTGTGAAATATTGGATGGGATAAACATAGTGAGAGAGGAAGTATTAATGGGATTAGCATCTTTGAAAGTCGATAAATCACCAGGCCCGGATGAAATGTATCCCAGGCTGTTAAAAGAAGCAAAGGAGGAAATAGCGGAGGCTCTGACCATCATTTTCCAATCCACCCTGGATACAGGTGTTGTGCCGGAGGATTGGAGGACTGCTAACATTGTACTGTTGTTTAAAAAGGGAGAAAGAGATAGACCGAGTAATTACAGGCCAGTCAGTCTAACCTCGGCGGTGGGCAAATTATTGGAATCGATTCTGAGGGACGTCATAAATCATCATTTAGAAAGGCACGGAGTAATCAAGGACAGTCAGCATGGATTTGTTAAGGGAAGAAACATAGAAAATAGGAGCAGGAGTAAGCCATTCGGCCTTTCGAGCCTGTTCCGCCATTCAATATGATCGTGGCTGATCCTCTATCTCAATACCATATTCCCGCTCTCTCCCCATACTCCTTGATGCCTTTTGTGTCTAGAAATCTGTCTAGCTCCATCTTAAATATATTCAGGGACTTGGCCTCCACAGTCTTCTGTGGTAGAGAATTCCACAGGTTCACCATCCTCTGAGTGAAGAAATTTCTCCTCATCTCAGTCCTAAATGTCCTACCCCGTATCCTGAGACTGTGACCCCTCGTTCTGGACCCCCCAGCCAGGTGAAACATCCCTGGTCGTGTTTGACTAACTTGTTTGTATTCTTTGAGCAGGTAACAAAGAAGGTCGATGAGGGTAACACTTTTGACGTAGTGTACATGGATTTTGGCAAGGCTTTTGACAAGGTCCCACATGGCAGACTTTCCACCATCGACAAGGCACAAGTCAGGAGTGTGAGGGAATACTCTCCACTTGCCTGGATGAGTGCAGCTCCAACAACACTCAAGAAGCTCGACACCATCCAGGACAAAGCAACCCGCTTGATTGGCACCCCATCCACCACCCTAAACATTCATTCCCTTCACCACCGGCGCACAGTGGCTGCAGTGTGTACCATCCACAGGATGCACTGCAGCAACTCGCCAAGGCTTCTTTGACAGCAACTCCCAAACCCGCGACCTCTACCACCTAGAAGGACAAGGGCAGCAGGCACATGGGAACAACACCACCTGCACGTTCCCCTCCAAGTCACACACCATCCCGACTTGGAAATATATCGCCGTTCCTTCATCGTCGCTGGGTCAAAATCCTGGAACTCCCTTCCTAACAGCACTGTGGGAGAACCTTCACCACACGGACTGCAGCGGTTCAAGAAGGCGGCTCACCACCACCTTCTCGAGGGCAATTAGGGATGGGCAATAAATGCCGGCCTCGCCAGCGACGCCCACATCCCATGAACAAATTTTAAAAAAAGACTGGTCAAAAAAGTAAAAGCCCATGGGATCCAAGGGAAAGTGGCAAGTTGGACCCAAAATTGGCTCAGTGGCAGAAATCAAAAGGTAATGGTTGACAGGTGATTTTGCGACTGGAAGGCTGTTTCCAGTGGAGTTCCGCAGGGCTCAGTACTCGGTCCCTTGCTTTTTGTAGTATATATTAATGATTTGGACTTAAATGTAGGGGGCATGAACAAGTTTGCAGAGGATACAAAAATTGGCCATGTGTTTGATAGTGAGGAGGAAAGCTGTCGACTGCAGGAAGATATCAATGGACTGGTCAGGTGGGCAGAAAAGTGGCAAATTGAATTCAATCCGGAGAAGTGTGAGGTAATGCATTTGGGGAGGGCAAACAAGGCGAGGGAATACACAATAAATGGGAGGATACTGAGAGGTGTAGAGGAAGTGAGGGACCTTGGAGTGCATGTCCACAGATCCCTGAAGGTAGCAGGACAGGTAGATAAGGTGGTTAAAAAGGCATACAGGATACTTTCCTTTATTAGTCGAGGCGTAGAATATAAGAACAGGGAGGTTATGCTAGAACTGTATAAAACATTGGTTAGGCCACAGCTTGAGTACTGAGTGCAGTTCTGGTCACCACATTACAGGAAGGATGTGATTGCACTAGAGAGGGTGCAGAGGAGATTTACGAGGATGTTGCCAGGACTGGAGAATTTTAGCTATGAGGAAAGATTGGATAGGCTGGGGTTGTTTTTGAACAAAGGAGGCTGAAGGGAGATTTAATTGAGGTGTATAAAATTATGAGAGGCCGAGATAGAGTGGATAGGGAGGACTTATTTCCCTGACCAGGGGGTAAGGATTTAAAGTAATTGGTAGAAGGATTAGAGGGGAGCTGAGGAGAAATGTTTTCACCCAGAGGGTGGTGGGGGTCTGGAACTCACTGCCTGAGAGGGTGGGAGAGGCAGAAACCCTCAACTCATTTAAAAAGTACCTGGATGTGCACCTGAAGTGCCGTAACCCACAGGGCTACGGACCAAGTGCTGGAAAGTGGGATTAAGCTGGATAGTTCTTTTTCGGCCGGCACGGACACAATGGGCCGAATGGCCTCCTTTTGTGCCGTAACTTTCTATGATTCTATGAAAAGGAGAAATTTCCCGGGCTACAGGGAAAGGGCAGGGGAGTGGGACTAATTGGATAGCTCTTTCAAAGAGCCGTCACAGGCACGATGGGCCGAATGGCCTCCTTCTGTGCTGAAAGATTCTGCGATGATCTGAGGACTGGTCCCCACCCCCAACCATTAACCTGTCCTTCACTTTATAGATGTTGACCTGCCTGCCCTGCACCCCTGGCATTTTCTGTTTTAAATTCCAGATTCACGGTTTGTACGTTTTATTGGCAAGAATCAGGCACTCATGGAGTTGGCACCTTCCCACAGGGAAGGCACGTTACTGTCACTCGGAGCCAAAGTAAGAATTCTTGGGACCATGGGCGCAAAAACATTCAGGGGACCCCTTCACACAATCCCCCTCCCCCTCACCGCCCCCGACCGTACCCACCCCAATGGAGATGGATGGGCTGCAAATAATGTGCCTCGACCGTCACTCCGTCCTCGACCGCCACTCCGTCCTCGACCGCCACTCCGTCCTCGACCGCCACTCCGTCCTCGACCGCCACTCCGTCCTCGACCGCCACTCCGTCCTCGACCGCCACTCCGTCCTCGACCGCACTTTTTTATTTTCCTGATTAGTTAATTTTGGAGTTTTGATATTTTAATTGCATCCTGTTGAGGTGATGAACCCCGTTGTATTTGAAATGTTTTGATTTAATCAGTGCCTTTCGGCCCGTGTGGAGGTGGTGCCTCTTTCACCCGAGTCCCTGTCTGTCCTCCGCCTGATGTACAGCTCACCACACCCTTCTGCAAAATGAAACTCTTTTCAGTAAAGCGCAGAACCTTATGATTGGAAAACAGTTTTGTGTAATGTCAGCCGGGGCTCAGGGGGTGTCACTCTCGTAGCCGAGTCTGACAATCGTGGGTTCAAGTCCCACTCCAGACACTTAAACCCATAATCCAGGCCGACACTCCCAGCGCAGTACCGAGGGAGCGCTGCACTGTCGGAGGGTCAGTCCCGAGGGAGCGCCGCACTGTCGGAGGGTCAGTCCCGAGGGAGCGCCGCACTGTCGGAGGGTCAGTACCGAGGGAGCGCCGCACTGTCGGAGGGTCAGTACCGAGGGAGCGCCGCACTGTCGGAGGGTCAGTACCGAGGGAGCGCTGCATTGTTGGGGGGTCAGTACTGAGGGAGCGCTGCACTGTCGGAGGGTCAGTACCGAGGGAGCGCTGCACTGTCGGAGGGTCAGTACTGAGGGAGCGCCGCACCGTCGGAGGGGCAGCACTGAGGGAGCGCCGCACTGTCGGAGGGGCAGCACTGAGGGAGCGCCGCACTGTCGGAGGGGCAGCACTGAGGGAGCGCCGCACTGTCGGAGGGGCAGCACTGAGGGAGCGCCGCACTGTCGGAGGGGCAGCACTGGGGGAGCGCCGCACTGTCGGAGGGGCAGCACTGAGGGAGCGCCGCACTGTCGGAGGGGCAGCACTGAGGGAGCGCCGCACTGTCGGAGGGGCAGCACTGAGGGAGCGCCGCACTGTCGGAGGGGCAGCACTGAGGGAGCGCCGCACTGTCGGAGGGGCAGCACTGAGGGAGTGCCGCACTGTCGGAAGGGCAGCACTGAGGGAGCGCTGCACTGTCGAAGGGTCAGTACTGAGGGAGCACTGCACTGTTGGAGAGGCCATCTTTTGGATGAGACGTTAAACTGAGGCCCTATCTGCCCTCTCAGATGGACATAAAAAATTCCACGGCCAGTATTTGAAGAAGAGCAGGGGGAGTTCTCCCCAGTGACCGGGGCCAATATTTATCCCTCAACCAACATCACTCAAGCAGATTATCTGGTCATTATCACATTGCAGTTTGTGGGATCTTGCTGTGCGAAAATTGGCTGTTGTGTTTCCTACATTACAACAGTGAGTACACTTTAATAGTACCTCGTTGGCTGTGAAGTGTTTTGGGATGTCCTGAGGTGGAGAGATGAACGATAGAAGTGGGAGTTCTTTCTTCTAATGGATTTATTGAAGGACATCTGATGCTTTCAGTAAAGATAAATGCACCTGTGCCATTGGTTGAAACTTTCAACCGGCACCTGGAGTCAACGTGAAAAAAAATCCCGCTGCTCGTGTTGGTAAATCTGTCCGGCTGCCAACTCTACACAGAGATCTGGAACACGGACCAGGAATGGCCCATGTTGAATATTAGACCTGTGCTGATTCCACGGACTGCAGTAACGGTGCCCGAGGTCCAGCAACAAAAATGGAAGAATCAGTCTGAGTTCCCACCACTGATCACGATCCAGTGAACCCAGAATCATAGAAAATTTACAGTACAGAAGGAGGCCATTCGACCCATCGTGTCCGCGCCGACCGAAAATGAGCCACCCAGCCTAATCCCACTTTCCCGCACTTGGTCCGTAGCCCTGTGGGTTACAGCACTTCAGGTGCACATCCAGGTACTTTTTAAATGAGTTGAGGGTTTCTGCCTCTACCACCCTTTCAGGCAGTGAGTTCCAGACCTCCACCACCCTCTGAGTGAAAACATTTCTCCTCAGCTCCCCTCTAATCCTTCTACCAATTACTTTAAATCTATGCCCCCTGGTCACTGACCCCTCTGCTAAGGGAAATAGGTCCTTCCTATCCACTCTATCTAGGCCCCTCATAATTTTGTACACCTCAATTAAATCTCCCCTCAGCCTCCTCTGTTCCAAAGAAAACAACCCCAGTCTATCCAATCTTTCCTCATAGCTAAAATTCTCCAGTCCTGGCAACATCCTCATAAATCTCCTCTGTACCCTCTCTAGTGCAATCACATCTTTCCTGTAATGTGGTGACCAGAACTGTACGCAGTACTCAAACTGTGGCCTAACTAATGTTTTATACAGTTCCCTACTGGGAACTGTGCCATCAGGTGGGGACTGGATCAGGCTCAGATGTGATGGCCCCTATAGCTGAATAGCCAGCCTGTACTTACCTTCTCGGCCCACACACAGCTGCTGACCACTCGTGTGTGGTGCTGAAGAGTGACCAAGGACCTTCCAGGAAGGATTAACACCTTCAGGAGGGAACTGGAAAAATGACTGTACTAGGATAAGCTCATCATAACAGAGCATGTCTTACAGTGCTCGTTAAATGTTTGAGTAACTGGATAGTTCTTTAAAAGAAGGTCTGTGTGGATCTGAATCTCACATAATCCGACACCTTCTAAAGGGACAAAGCAGTACACACCCCAGGGCCTCATTAACTCAGTCCTCTCTGGTTCCTTTGTTTTGTTTTAAAACCATTTTGCAAAGGGAACTTGAGAGGAGACATTTTGTGTAGAATTTCCCTGCAGTGACAGTGAGTGGAGAGTGCTCTCCTCCACCTTCAGTCTCGGAAGCAGCAGATCAAAGCATAAACCTCAGGAGCGGAGCCTCAGTCACTGCACAGACACCTCCTTTATAACACTGAGGAACCAGACCAGTATATTTCATCTTAATCTTTAAATTCCAAATTGATAAAGTCTGCAATATATTTGTTTCGGAAAAGACTGAGATCAAACAAGATTACAGGAACAGGAGGAGGCCATTCACCCCTCGAGCCTGTTCCCCATTCGATTAGATCAGGGCTGATCTGTATCTTAACTCCATTTACCCGCCTTGGTTCTGTAACCCTTAATCCCCTCACCCAACAAAAATCTATCAATCTCAGTTTTGAAATTTTCAATTGACCCCCAGCCTCAACAGCTTTTTGGGGGAGAGAGTTCCAGATTTCCACTCCCCTTTGTGTGAAGAAATGCTTCCTGACATAAAAATAAAATCATGCATAATAAATCCAACAGGGAATTCAGGAGAAACTTCTTTGCCCAGAGTGGTGAGAATGTGGAACTCACTCCCACAAGGAGTAGTTGAGGCGAATAGTGTAGATGGATTTAAGGGGAAGCTCGATTGGCACCCCATCCACCACCCTAAACATTCACTCCCTTCACCACCGGCGCACAGTGGCTGCAGTGTGTACCATCCACAGGATGCACTGCAGCAACTCGCCAAGGCTTCTTCGACAGCACCTCCCAAACCCGCGACCTCTACCACCTAGAAGGACAAGGGCAGCAGGCACATGGGAACAACACCACCTGCACGTTCCCCTCCAAGTCACACACCATCCCGACTTGGAAATATATCGCCGTTCCTTCATCGTCGCTGGGTCAAGATCCTGGAACTCCCTTCCTAACAGCACTGTGGGAGAACCGTCACCACACGGACTGCAGTGGTTCAAGAAGGCGGCTCACCACCACCTTCTCAAGGGCAATTAGGGATGGGCAATAAATGCCGGCCTCACCAGCGACGCCCACATCCCGTGATTGAATAAATAAAAAAACACATGATCGAAAAAGAAATAGAAGGAGATGGTGATAGGGTGAGATGAAGTAGGGAGGGAGGAGGCTCGTGTGGAGGATAAACACCGGGATAGACCAGTTGGGCCGAATGGCCTGTTTCAGTGCTGTAGTTTCAATGTAACTCGATGTAACCCCTGAACCGCCTGGCTCTAATTTTAAGGTTCTGCCCCCTTGTTCTGGACTCCCCCCACCAGGGGAAATAGTTTCTCTCTATCGACCCTATAAAATCCTTTAATCATCTTAAACACCTCGATTAGATCACCCCTTAATCTTCTACACTCGAGGGAATACAAGCCCAGTCTGTAAGAAAATAAGAAATAGGAGCAGGAGTTGGCCATTCAGCCCCTCGAGCCTGCTCCGCCATTCAATCAGATCATGGCTGATCTTCAACCTCAACTCCACTTTCCTGCCCGATCCCCATATTCCTTGATTCCCCCCGAGTCCAAAAATCTATCGATCTCAGTCTGGAATATACTCAACGACTGAGCATCCACAGCCCTCTGGGGTAGAGAATTCCAAAGATTCACCCTGCAACCTGTCTTCATAATTTAATAATTTATTTTATATTTATAAATTATATTTCATTATAAATTATACATATATGTAAAAATATAAATTATAATTCATAACTTAACCCTTTTAGCCCCGGTATCATTCTGGTGAATCTGCGCTGCCCCCCCTCCAAGGCCAATATATCCTTCCTGAGGTGCGGTGCCCAGAACTGAACCCAATATCTCCAGATGGGGTCTGAGCAGGGGTTTATATAAACTGGAACATCACTTCCTCCCCTTTGTATTCCAGCCCTCTGAGATAAAAGCCAACATTCCATTAGCTTTTCAAATTATTTTTTGTTCCTGTCCACTAGTTTTTAGCTTTTCCCCATAATCTCTCTGCTCCTCCACAGTTCCTGGCTTCTCACCATTTAGAAAATACTCTGATCTATCTTTCTTAGATCCAAAGTTATTCTCCATTCATTTAGTTTTTAGTGGTTCAATTTCATTCAATTGGAATTCAGTAATTTTGCTGTTCATCTGCAGGAAATCCAACAGCTGGTATTTAAATAGCACCTTCCACACAGGAAATCGCCGGAAACGTTCCACAGAACAGGAGGTCAGTGGATCGCGACCTGTGCAGGAGGGAGACTGTCCTGAGTTTGGGTTTTGCTGCAGGTGCCAACGCGGGCTCGGTGGGGTCAGTCACTCCCTTAATTGGACAGGTTGCCAGTTTCTAACGGAAGTTGGCTCCCGCCAGGGTGGATCTCTGAATCTTACTCCTTCAATCTCTCCATAATTCAAACTGGGATTGTCCAAGTCTTTTCTGTGGAGAAATGACCAAAGAATCCGAAACTCTTGGTATGTGTTTTAAGACAGCTTTTCAAGGATGGGGGATGGAGGTGGAGAGGTTTGGGGAGAGGCGGCCCTCAGTCAGCTGAAGGCTCTGCTACTAAAGGTGGGCAGAGGGCAGGGATGCACAGGAGACCAGGGTCAGAGGATGTGGAAAGGGACAGAAGGCTGTAGAAGGTTTGCTGAGATGGGGTGGGTGAGGTGCTTGAGGCATCGTCGATGAGAACAAGGATTTTAAAATTCAGTCAATTAGGGGAGGGGGAACCAATGAAGGTGAGCGGAGAGAGGCGAGGCCAGCTAGTGCCCAATGGGATTGGGGCAGCTGTACTTTGGACGATTTGGAGTTCATGGAAAGGAGTGACAGAGAAACCGGCGAGGAGGGGGCAGGGAGAGAGGCGGGGGGGGCGGGGGAGGGGGAGAGGCGGGGGGGCGGGGGAGGGGGAGAGGCGGGGGGGCGGGGAGAGAGCCGGGGGAGAGGGAGAGGCGGGGGGGCGGGGAGAGGGAGAGGCGGGGGGGCGGGGAGAGAGCCGGGGGGGGGGGGAGAGAGGCGGGGGGGGAGAGAGGCGGGGGGGGAGAGAGGCGGGGGGGGAGAGAGGCGGGGGGGAGAGAGGCGGGGGGAGAGAGGCGGGGGGGGGGGGGGGGGAGAGAGGCGGGGGGGGGGATGGAGAGGCGGAGGGGGGGGATGGAGAGGCGGAGGGGGGGGGGATGGAGAGGCGGAGGGGGGGGGGATGGAGAGGCGGAGGGGGGGGGGATGGAGAGGCGGAGGGGGGGGGATGGAGAGGCGGAGGGGGGGGGGATGGAGAGGCGGGGGTGGGGGGGAGGAGAGGCGGGGGGGTGAAGAGAGGCGGTGGGGGGGGGGGGGAGAGGCGGGAGAAAGGTGGGGAGGGGGCGGGGGATGCAGATTAGGGTTTTGACGGGGGGGGGGGGTGGGGAGGGATTATTCTCGTATTCCCGCTCTGTGTACTTCACCTCCTGTTGGCCGTGTCGATTGCTGCTCTGGTTATTTGGACATGTTGAATGTTGATTGAGTCAGAAATCTCGATTCACTTTCAGTTTCTTCCTTCACGACTTCCACTCCACTCGTGGAATTCCTGGGTCCCTATTTTTCCTTCCTGTGTGTAGCGCTTTACGCTGTCTGCATTAAATTCCATCTCCCCTTGTTCCTCCCACTTACATATTCTATCCAACTCATTCTGGCATTTCTGATCTCACTGCCCCTCCTAGTTTGTGATCATCTGCACATTTGATCAAACTGCATCGAATTTACAAATCCATGTCATTTATTTTAATTAGAAACTACAGTGATCCCAGCACCAGGCCCCGGGGCATCCGACTCAGTACACCAACAACAACTTGCATTTATATAGCGCCGTTAGCATCCTAAAAACATCCCAAGGAACTTCACAGGAGCCTTTAATAAATACTCATTTTTCTATCTTTTATCTTTTTCTTAGTGATTCCCAAGGTTTATCCCAGAACTCCACAGCTTTGAGCTTAACTCATTGCCTTTCATGTGGAACCTAATGCCTTCTTTTTGAATGATCAACGTCACAAGGAACAGGAGGAGGCCATTCAGCCCCTCGAGCCTTTTCTGCCATTCAAATAGATCATGGCTGATCTGTATCTTAAGTCCATTTACTCTCTTTGCTCCATATCCCTTGATAGCCTTACCCAATCGATCAATCTGTTTTGAAATTTTCAATTGACCCCCAGCCTCAACAGCTTTTTGGGGGAGAGAGTTCCAGATTCCCACTCCCCTTTGTGTGATGAAGTGCTTCCTGACATCACCCCTGAACGGCCTGGCTCTAATTTTAAGGTTCTGCCCCCTTGTTCTGGACTCCCCCCACCAGAGGAAATAGTTTCTCTCTATCGACCCTATCAAATCCTTTAATCATCTTAAACACCTCGATTAGATCACCCCTTAATCTTCTATACTCGAGGGAATACAAGCCCAGTCTGTGCAACCTGTCCTCGTAATTTAACCCTTTTACAACACATAGTAACTGGAGCAATTCATGTCGATCAGCTCCCAGGCTGCCTAGAGCAGGGTGACTGGGATGGGAATGACCACATCACCGTAATTTGAATATTATTCTGTTCTGTTTCTCTCCCCACCGTTTGCATCTTCACCAGCCAGAAAGGGGGGGATGCAAAATCCATGCAGAACCACAGCCAGTCACCAGATGTATAAAATGGTCTCGGGGACTCACTCTAGAAGTCATATAACCTGCTGACATGGACTATCTCAGCCAGGCAGTACATTGCCTGCTTTGGTCCTGACTCCTACTGACCAGGAAGCTGCCAGGTTTGATCACTGGTTTATTGAGTTACTTGTTGTTAGCCTGATGAAGGGGTTCATTTCTAGAGAAATAGAATTGAAAAGCAGGGAAGTTATGTTAAACTTGTATAGAACCTTGGTTCGACCACACTTGGAGCACTGTGAACAGTTCTGGTCTCCATATTATAAAAAGGATATAGAGGCACTGGAGAAGGTGCAAAAAAGATTCACAAGGATAACACCAGAACTGAGAGGTTATACCTACCAGGAAACATTGGACAGGCTGGGGCTCTTTTCTCTAGAGAATCCTGATGCCTGATCAGGAACAATCCCAGAATCCTTGTTTACAAGAGGAGTGGTACTGGATTCATCCAAAAATTCAGGAACGTTTAATCTTTTTTCTAGTTCTCTCCCCTCCTCTCCCTATAAAGTTGACATGGTGGAATGCACTGGTCCTAACCACCCCCAATACCTCACCAAAGTGGCCATGCTTGATGTCCAGAGAGCATGTCAGCAGGCCACTCAACCATGGAGGGCATCACATCGTGCATATACATTTTCCAGCAGGTGTCACTAGATGGCAGCCTGGAGCAGGACCCTGACCCAAACTAGAAATTAAACCTGGGTTAAGTTTGGGTTTGGACAGTGTTGGTCGGTCAGTCACTGCTTTAACCAGCTGAAACACAGCGTGAGCACTAATTCTGCTTTTTAAAAAGAATCAAAACTGAAAGCCGCAACAAAAATTTTTTTTTAAATAAAATAAAAAACCCAGAACTGAAATGTCCTAACAGCTTCATAGACTGCAGCTCCAGGAAAGGAACTGGCCCCAAACCTCCCTGATGAGAAACACGACTCCTGGAACAATGGGAGTGTCCGTCGCAGCCTGCTTTTCTGATTGCTCAGATAGAAGGTAATTGATCCAGAAAGTCCCCTGTCTACCAATCACTTTTTGGTGAATTGTTCCCCCTCCCCGGGAAATACCCCCCAAATAACTAACAATGATATTGATTTGCTTGCTCTTTGTAATTTCACAAGCTTTAGTGTTCTGGTCTGTCAGTCATTAAGAGCACTTTAAATCCCAGGAGGACGCTCAAACACTAACTTATACAAAGTCTATCCATCTATTTATCTATAACCTTTGCAGAGAATCCCTGAGGAGTTGTTGCAGGAAATGGAGAATTGCAAAGTAGGAAAACTGGAGAAAAGATGTAAAACAGGGCTCCCAATGCCCAGTGCTGTCCAACGAGTCACAAAACCACACAGGTCCCTATCCCATTCCTGGTCTGCACTGATTGTAATCAGGGCTCCAAAGGGTCTCAGCATTCCTGGGTTAGTGACTCCCACTCAAAACCGAGACCAAAACTTGCATTTATATAGCGTCTTTCACAACCTCATGACGTCTCAAAGCACTTTACAGCCAATGAAGTGATTTTGAAGTGCAGTCCCTATTGTAATGTAGGATAACGTGGCAGCCAATTTGTGCACAGCAAGGTCCCACAAACAGCAATATGGTAACGACCTGATAATCTGTTTTTGATGATGTTGGTTGAAGGAAAAATATTGGCCAGGACACTGGGGAGAACTCCCTTGCTCTTCTTCAAAATAGGGATCTTTTTCGTCCACCTGAGAGGGCAGACATCTCATCTGAAAGATGGTGCCCCTGACAGTGCAGCGCTCCCTCAGTACTGCACTGAAGTGTCAGCCAAAATTATGGGCTCAAGTCTCTGGAATGGGGCTCAAGCCCATGGCCTCCTGACTCAAAGACAAGGTTTATACAAGGAATAGTCACTCTGAAGGGAGCAGAGGCTGTGGAATGTTACCCCAGCAAGAGTTCCACCTTCAGGAGAGTAGGTGACAAAATTGGAGGGAAAAAGATTCAGAAACTTCAAACCTGACACAGTCATGACGAGCTTCAAAATTAAACAGAATATTCGAACAGGGCTATGGGTGGGGAGAAAGAGAGCAAGTCAGAAAGCCAGCACAGACACGATGGGCCGAAAGGCCACCTTCTGCGCTGTGAACTTGCACAATTCCACTGGCAGGAACTGGCTGCAAGAAACAGGGAGAGGAGCAGACCCGCCATCATGTAATGGAGCCGGGACTTGGCGCCAACACCACGATCCGAACGGACGGTTCGCATTCAGCCCGCACCGCACCCCACCCCACCGCGGAGCGGCTACCCCGGGAGCACCGAGTCCGGAGCACGGCCCCTCTCGGACCCCAAACCGACTCTTTTCCCCCATTTTCTTGCCGCTGCTTCGCTTTTTTTTTTCGCAGCTCCAAGCCTCCGGCGGGAGAGCCTGCGCCTGCGCGGCAGTGGCATGCTGGGAGTTGTAGTCCCCGCCCGGGGCGGCGCCGCTCTCCTGACCTCTGCCCCCGGGGCCGGAGAACTACACCTCCCATCGGGCCGCGCGCGGCCGGCGCAGGCGCAGTGTCTCGGCGGGCTCTGTATGTCGCCCCGGAGGATGCACTAACATTAGACCGGAGCCAGCGAGGCGGCCGCTCGGCACAACGCTCCGGAGCCGCGGGGGGAAGTACGGAATCTTACTCTAAACGTGTCTGCGCGCCCGGCGCCCGCTCTGGGCACAGCTCCAGGCGGGGGGTCCGTGCCCGGAGCCCGTGGGCCGCCGGCCGGCTCCAGCCGATACATTGTATCCCCGGGCCGCCGTGTAACAAAGCGGCCGATACATTGTATCCCCGGGCCGCCGTGTAACAAAGCGGCCGATACATTGTATCAGCTGCAGCTCCTCCGCTTCCAGGAGCCGGCCCCCGGCCCCCGGCCCCCACACCGCCCCCGGGTAAAGCTGGCAATATAACCCGGGCAATGAGGCCCGGGGGCCGGCGGCGGCAGCAGCGAGCGAGCGCCGGGGCCGATCCGCGGGAGGTGGCCGTCCCGCCCGCCATCTTTCGCAGCCGCACCGAGGGTGGGTGGGAGGCCCCGGTTACCGGGCTGCTCCACAACCGCTTGCTCCCAGTGGGCGGAGAGGAATAATCGCAGCTGGCCGCTGCGGGCGGGAGGGAGGGAGCCGGGCGACCGCGGCCCGGCAATGAATGAAGGAGGGAGGGAGGGAGCAGGCTGGGGATTGAGCCTCCGGCATCGGCTGCAAACAAACAAACATCTCGGTGTTTTCGGGGTAGCGGAGGCCTGTTCAGGTTAACAGTAAAACAGGAGGGAAAGTTTCCTCTTGTGTCCCATCTCCTGTCCTCATTTCAGACCAGCAGCTTCGAATCGATGAACGAACCCGACTGGTGAATAAAAACAAATCCCAAGTTCCAGGAATTTTGAATCCGTGACCAAACTTTTCAAAGAACAATAATTCTCACCGGTTTTCCCCCCTTCCCTTCTCCCTGCCTGGGACTATTGGAGGCTGGGCATCCCTCCTCAATCAGTGGTCAGTCTTCATGTGTAACCCGAGGCCAAGGTATTCGGCTGTGGGGGGAATCACTGTGAATCCCTGGGTCCACACATGCACGGTCGGGCAGGAGTCACTGCACGGTGATCAGGAGCTCTGGCTGATTCCACCGCCCCCCCCCCCCCTCCCTCCCTCCCTTTTTTTCTTAACGCCGAGGAGTGGAGACTTAACTGTTGTCCTAGCTGAGATCAGCGACCACCAGACTGGGGCTCGAATCAGGAGCCTGCCAGTTCTGTACAGCTGAGTGACTCACTGAAGGATTGGAGAATCTATCATTGTGTGTGATGTAAAATAATATGCAGCTTACTCACCCCTTCAGACTGATGCTGCCTTTAACTGCTGCTAGGCTCTTATTTTGGTTGCTGATTCCTGCACCCACACCATGATGTTTAGTTTAACGAAAAGTTTGAGGAATAGGCACAGCTTTGTTCAAACTATTGCAGATTCTGACACCATCACTGCACCAGAACTTTCCCCAGAATCACCCTGCTGTTTTTAAGGAATTTGTTTCTGTCTAAAGTAGGAAATCAATCAGAATGTCGCCTCTTAAGCAGGAGCTCTGTTTGGGGGGGGGGGGGTCTTTGACCATCTACCTGCTCAATAGGGACAACTGGATGAAGGGAGCATTTGCCCTCCCTAGTGAGGGAGGTGAGATCTCTTCTTTGTGATTGCTACTGGATTTCCAAATATCTATGAATGGGAATGGTTTTAATTGTAACAATTTAATGCATAGCAACAGGAGAAAGTCATTCAGCCCCTCAAACCTGTTCCACCATTCAATAACTGATCTGTATCTTAACTCCATTTACCTGCCTCGGTTCTGTAACCCTTAATCCCCTCATCCATCAAAAATCTATCAATATCAGTCTTGAAATTTTCAATTGACCCCAGCCTCAACAGCTTTTTGGGGGAGAGAGTTCCAGATTTCCACTCCCCTTTGTGTGAAGAAGTGCTTCCTGACATCACCCCTGAACGGCCTGGCTCTAATTTTAAGGTTCTGCCCCCTTGTTCTGGACTCCCCCCACCAGAGGAAATAGTTTCTCTCTATCGACCCTATCAAATCCTCATTTGTCTTCACTTTAACTAGATGAGAAAAAAATGGGAAAGTCTTTTTATTTTTAAATACACTTTATAAACCAAATGGGTTTTAATTAAAAATCCATGGTTGTGTTTTAGACAACTAACTGCAGGTAACAATTTAGATGATAAGCAGATATTGTGTTCCCTTGTTTCTTGGCTCTGGGTTCTGGAGGATGAGGAGCTGTGGGATTTGACTTGGATCCCAGGAGTGGGTTGCTGACACCTCGTTTGCAGATTTAGTTCTCGTGGGTTGACTCAGAGCCAGGACTAGAATCAGGGCCACTGGTTTACAATCAGTGAATGAGTCAAATTCCACGCTTATAATGTGAAATTGTATGAATTTATAAAAAAAACTGATGTTTTGCGATCACATTCTATGATTCAGTTCAATTTTCTATGCACAGGACTGCTGAAAACTATAATATCGATTGTACCCTGTGCATTCATATCACACCTTGAAAAGTAATAGAAATTTAAATGGGACCGATGATGCAGTATGTCAGGCACCGTGTTTCACAGTGTGGGTTCTGCGGTGCATCTTGATGGTGAATTGTGCGGTGTTTTGCGGGGTATTTGGCGGTGTGGGGTATTTGGCGGGGCATTTGGCGGTGTGCGGTGTTTTGCGGGGTATTTTGCGGTGTGCGGTGTTTTGCGGGGTATTTTGCGGTGTGCGGTGTTTTGCGGGGTATTTTGGCGGTGTGCGGTGTTTTGCGGGGTATTTGGCGGTGTGGGGTATTTGGCGGGGTATTTGGCGGTGTGCGGTGTTTTGCGGGGTATTTTGCGGTGTGCGGTGTTTTGCGGGGTATTTTGCGGTGTGCGGTGTTTTGCGGGGTATTTGGCGGTGTGCGGTGTTTTGCGGGGTATTTGGCGGTGTGCGGTGTTTTGCGGGGTATTTGGCGGTGTGTGGTGTTTTGCGGGGTATTTGGCGGTGTGTGGTGTTTTGCGGGGTATTTGGCGGTGTGTGGTGTTTTGCGGGGTATTTGGCGGTGTGTGGTGTTTTGCGGGGTATTTGGCGGTGTGCGGTGTTTTGCGGGGTATTTTGGCGGTGTGCGGTGTTTTGCGGGGTATTTGGCGGTGTGTGGTGTTTTGCGGGGTATTTTGGCGGTGTGCGGGGTATTTGGCGGTGTGCGGGGTGTTTGGCGGTGTGCGGGGTGTTTGGCGGTGTGCGGGGTGTTTGGCGGTGTGCGGGGTGTTTGGCGGTGTGCGGGGTGTTTGGCGGTGTGCGGGGTGTTTGGCGGTGTGCGGGGTGTTTGGCGGTGTGCGGGGTGTTTGGCGGTGTGCGGGGTGTTTGGCGGTGTGCGGGGTGTTTGGCGGTGTGCGGGGTGTTTGGCGGTGTGCGGGGTGTTTGGCGGTGTGCGGGGTGTTTGGCGGTGTGCGGGGTGTTTGGCGGTGTGCGGGGTGTTTGGCGGTGTGCGGGGTGTTTGGCGGTGTGCGGGGTGTTTGGCGGTGTGCGGGGTGTTTGGCGGTGTGCGGGGTGTTTGGCGGTGTGCGGGGTGTTTGGCGGTGTGCGGGGTGTTTGGCGGTGTGCGGGGTGTTTGGCGGTGTGCGGGGTGTTTGGCGGTGTGCGGGGTGTTTGGCGGTGTGCGGGGTGTTTGGCGGTGTGCGGGGTGTTTGGCGGTGTGCGGGGTGTTTGGCGGTGCGCGGGGTGTTTGGCGGTGCGCGGGGTGTTTGGCGGTGCGCGGGGTGTTTGGCGGTGCGCGGGGTGTTTGGCGGTGCGCGGGGTGTTTGGCGGTGCGCGGGGTGTTTGGCGGTGCGCGGGGTGTTTGGCGGTGCGCGGGGTGTTTGGCGGTGCGCGGGGTGTTTGGCGGTGCGCGGGGTGTTTGGCGGTGCGCGGGGTGTTTGGCGGTGCGCGGGGTGTTTGGCGGTGCGCGGGGTGTTTGGCGGTGCGCGGTGTTTTGCGGGGTATTTTGGCGGTGCGCGGTGTTTTGCGGGGTATTTTGGCGGTGCGCGGTGTTTTGCGGGGTATTTTGGCGGTGCGCGGTGTTTTGCGGGGTATTTTGGCGGTGCGCGGTGTTTTGCGGGGTATTTTGGCGGTGCGCGGTGTTTTGCGGGGTATTTGGCGGTGTTTTGCGGGGTATTTTGGCGGTGTGCGGTGTTTTGCGGGGTATTTTGGCGGTGTGCGGTGTTTTGCGGGGTATTTTGGCGGTGTGCGGTGTTTTGCGGGGTATTTGGCGGTGTGCGGTGTTTTGCGGGGTATTTGGCGGTGTTTTGCGGGGTATTTTGGCGGTGTGCGGTGTTTTGCGGGGTATTTGGCGGTGTGCGGTGTTTTGCGGGGTATTTAGCGGTGTTTTGCGGGGTATTTTGGCGGTGTTTTGCGGGGTATTTTGGCGGTGTTTTGCGGGGTATTTGGCGGTGTGCGGTGTTTTGCGGGGTATTTTGGTGGTATGTGGGCAGCACAGAGTCTATGAAATGCCTGAAAGTTGGGGGCACCTATGAAATACATCATCATCATCCCCTGAAATCAGTTAAGCCCCATCAAATTGTGAGTTCCTCCTCACCTCAGACTGTGCAACCTGTACCCGGAAACCAGCGCTAATGCACCAAAAATCACTCCAAACCCGATGGCCAAACCTGGTGCCTGTTTCTAAAGCCGAATGTATCGTTTATGGAACAAGGATTCTAATTGGGGTTTGCAGTTAAGGATTTGGATAAGTTGCATAACAGGGTTAAAAATGTCAAATGAAATGTCGAACTGTGAGATGAGAAGTAATGGCACATTGGATAAAAATGTGTTTGACACAATTATATAATGAATGGAATAGAATCAGCAGTGGGAGATTTAGGACAGGGAGTCACGAGGATGAATGTCACAGTTGAAGTCTAGATCTGTGAGGTAGTTAAAAAAGCTATCCCACCATTGGCGGCCGTGCCTTCAGCTGCCTGGGCCCTAAGCTCTGGAATTCCCTCCATAAACCTCTCCGCCTCTCTCTCCTCCTTTAAAACCCTCCTTAAAACCTACTTCTTTGACCAAGTTTTGGTCGCCTGTCCTAATGTCTCCTCCTTTGGCTCGGTGTCAATTTTTGTCTGATAACACTCTTGTGACTTGCTTTGGGACGTTTTACTACGTTAAAAGGCACAATATAAATGCAAGTTGTTGCAATAGGTTGCTGTGATATTTCGCCAAACAGTGGGATATAAGTGCAGAGGTTGTCCCATACTTTATAATGCACTAAACTGAGTTGAGCTGGTGTGCTGTGTTCCACCCTGGTCACTGTGTTACAGAAAGGACATTGGTGAGGGCACCAAAAATGATCCATAGGAACAGGAGGAGGCCATTCAGCCCCTCAAGCCTATAACATAGGAACAGGAGGATGTTTAAGAAAGGAGGGAGAGAGAAAACAGGAAACTATAGGCCAGTTAGCCTGACATCAGTCGTCAGGAAAATGCTGGAATTATTATTAAGGAAGTAGTAACAGGGCACTTGGAAAATCATAATATGATTAGGCAGAGTCAACACAGTTTTATGAAAGGAAAATCATGTTTGACCAATCTTAGTTTTCTGAGGGTGTAACCAGCAGGGTAGATAAAGGGGAACCAGTGGATGGAGTATATTTGGATTTTCAAAAGACATTCGATAAGGTGCCACATAAAAGGTTGTTACACAAGATTAGGGCTCATGGGGTTGGGGGTAATATATTAGCATGGATAGAGGATTGGTTAACGGACAGAAAACAGAGAGTAGGGATAAACGGGTCATTCTCAGGTTGGCAGGCTGTAACTAGTGGGGTGCCGCAAGGATCAGTGCTTGGGCCTCAGCTATTTACAATCTATATTAATGAATTAGATGAAGGAACCGAGTGTAATGTATCCAAATTTGCTAACAATACAAAGCTAGGTGGGAAAGTAAGCTGTGAGGAGGACACAAAGAGGCTGCAAAGGGATATAGACAGGTTAAGTGAGTGGGCAAGAAGGTGGCAGATGGAGTATAATGTGGGGAAATGTGAGGTTATTCACTTTGGTTGGAAAAATAGAAAAACAGAATATTTTTTAAATGGTGAGAAACTACTAAATGCTGGTGTTGAGGGATTTGGGTGACCTCGTACAAGAAACACAAAATGTTAACATGCAAGTACAGCAAGCAATTAGGAAGGCAAATGGCATGGTGGCCTTTATTGAAGGGGATTGGAGTACAAGAGTAAGGAAGTCTTACTACAATTGTACAGGGCTTTGGTGAGACCTCACCTGGAGTACTGCGTACAGTTTTGTTCTCCTTACCTAAGGAAGGATATACTTGCCTTCGAGGCGGTGCAACGAAGGTTCACTAGATTAATTCCTGGGATGAGAGGGTTGTCCTATGAGGAGAGATTGGGTAGAATGGGCTTATACTCTCTGGAGTTTAGAAGAATGAGAGGTGATCTCATTGAAACAAATAAGATTCTGAGAGGCTGTTTCCCTTGGCTGGAGAGTCTTGAACTAGGGGGCATAGTCTCAGGATAAGGGATTGGCCATATAAGACTGAGATGAGGAGGAATTTCTTCACTTGGGTTGTGACTCTTTGAAATTCTCTATCCCGGAGGGCTGTGGATGCTCAGTTGTTGAATATATTCAAGGCTGAGATTGATAGATTTTTGGACTCTAGGGGAATCAAGGGAAATGGGGATCGGGCGGGAAAGTGGAGTTGAGATCGAAGACCAGCCATGATCTGATTGAATGGTGGAGCAGGCTCGAGGGGCCGAATGGCCAACTCCTGCTCCAATTTCTTATGTCCTTATGTAAGAGGAGGCCGTTCAGCCCCTCAAGCCTGTAACATAGGAACAGGAGGAGGCCATTTAGCCCCTCAAGCCTGTAATGTAAGAGAGAGGGCACAGGTGTGATGGGCCAAATGGGGAAAGGGCAGGAGAATTGGACGTTGGGGAGAGCTCTTTCAGAGAAAGGGCACAGGTGCGATGGGCTGAATGGCCTCCTCCTGTGCTGTAACATTCTTCAATTCTTTAATACTTCATAGTCAGACAGAGGACATGTCTTTAAATTAGTGAAAAGTTAATTAGGAGGAACTCCTTTATCTGGAGTGGCAGAGGCAGGAACATCAGGGACTTTCAAAACACAGCTGGGTACCTCGGTGAGAGATTGGAGTGCTAATGGGAGGAGGTGGGTGAGGTGGGTGGATGGGATTTAATTGTCCCAAACTTCATGTCCCATGTCCAGTTTCCCCTGCGGAGTAGCATGTGTGTAGCTGCAATATGCAGAGACAGACGCAAGTCTAGACACTGAGCGTCAGTGGGATACTGAACTGTGGGAGGCTTCGCTGCTGACACTGTCCTTACCCGACTCCCACACACGGTCGATCAGCATTCAGGAGCAGCAGCCCTGGCTGTTCCCCTGCCCCACTCCTAGCCAGGGCACTGAGGCCGATTACGGCATTCCCATTGGCCAGCCCAGGGGCATCGGCCCGTACTCTGGCACTCCGGGTTACGGTGATGATTGCTGTTGCTAGGCGATGAGGTGACCCCTCTGACCAAAAGGGGAGGCAGGGGGGGAAGAGAACTGAGCAGGAAGCTATGGAATATTGCTGGGTGGGGGGATCGGAATCCTGACATAGTGAGAGTGAATGTTTGGACCAGTCTTCAGGCAGGAGGTGGGAGTGAAATGCAGAGTATCCGAGCGCACAGGTGCAGAGAGGCCTGGATGGTGGTGTCAGTGAAGGGGAAAAATTATCTTCAGATAGAAAAACAACTTTGGAGCAGCAGAGAGAGTATTGTCGCAGGGTGGAGTCTGACCTCAACACTTCCCATTCCCTAATTCACAGTTGCTGAGGCCAATTACAGCCAGCCCGCCCCCTCTTCTCCCCCTCTCCTCCTCTTCTCCCCCTCTCCTCCCCCTCTCCCCCTCTTCTCCCCTTCTCCCCCTCTCCCTCTCCCCCCTCCCCTCCCCTCCCCCCTCCCCTCTCCCCCTCCCCCCCTCCCCCTCCCCTCCTCCCCTCTCCCCCTCCCCTCGCCCTCCCCTCCCCCCTCTTCTCCCCCTCCCTCTTCTCCCCCCTCTCCCTCTTCTCCTCCTCTCCCTCTTCTCCCCAAATACAGTGCCCCATTACCCTCCCCTTCCCCTCCCCCTCCCCCCATTACCCATCCTGGCTGAGATTGGTGAACAACACAGATTGGGGATTTGATCTGGGATGTTTGCCCCGGGTCCTTGCAGTGCTGCTTCTCTAGATGAGTTTACGAGGGTTCCTTCCCCTTTCAGCGACTACTTTGGGTTATTTTTGGTTCTGTGTGTTGCGTGTCTCTGTGTGTTGCGTGTCTCTGTGTGTTGCGTGTCTCTGTGTGTTGCGTGTCTCTGTGTGTTGCGTGTCTCTGTGTGTTGCGTGTCTCTGTGTGTTGCGTGTCTCTGTGTGTTGCGTGTCTCTGTGTGTTGCGTGTCTCTGTGTGTTGCGTGTCTCTGTGTGTTGCGTGTCTCTGTGTGTTGCGTGTCTCTGTGTGTTGCGTGTCTCTGTGTGTTGCGTGTCTCTGTGTGTTGCGTGTCTCTGTGTGTTGCGTGTCTCTGTGTGTTGCGTGTCTCTGTGTGTTGCGTGTCTCTGTGTGTTGCGTGTCTCTGTGTTGCGTGTCTCTGTGTTGCGTGTCTCTGTGTTGCGTGTCTCTGTGTGTTGCGTGTCTCTGTGTGTTGCGTGTCTCTGTGTGTTGCGTGTCTCTGTTGCGTGTCTCTGTTTGTTGCGTGTCTCTGTTTGTTGCGTGTCTCTGTGTTGCGTGTCTCTGTGTTGCGTGTCTCTGTGTTGCGTGTCTCTGTGTTGCGTGTCTCTGTGTGTTGCGTGTCTCTGTGTTGCGTGTCTCTGTGTGTTGCGTGTCTCTGTGTGTTGCGTGTCTCTGTGTTGCGTGTCTCTGTGTGTTGCGTGTCTCTGTGTGTTGCGTGTCTCTGTGTTGCGTGTCTGTGTGTTGCGTGTCTGTGTGTTGCGTGTCTCTGTGTTGCGTGTCTCTGTTGCGTGTCTCTGTTGCGTGTCTCTGTTGCGTGTCTCTGTGTTGCGTGTCTCTGTGTTGCGTGTCTCTGTGTTGCGTGTCTCTGTGTTGCGTGTCTCTGTGTTGCGTGTCTCTGTGTTGCGTGTCTCTGTGTTGCGTGTCTCTGTGTTGCGTGTCTCTGTTGCGTGTCTCTGTTGCGTGTCTCTGTTGCGTGTCTCTGTTGCGTGTCTCTGTGTTGCGTGTCTCTGTGTGTTGCGTGTCTCTGTGTGTTGCGTGTCTCTGTGTGTTGCGTGTCTCTGTGTGTTGCGTGTCTCTGTGTTGCGTGTCTCTGTGTTGCGTGTCTCTGTTGCGTGTCTCTGTGTTGCGTGTCTCTGTGTTGCGTGTCTCTGTGTTGCGTGTCTCTGTGTTGCGTGTCTCTGTGTTGCGTGTCTCTGTGTTGCGTGTCTCTGTGTTGCGTGTCTCTGTGTTGCGTGTCTCTGTGTTGCGTGTCTCTGTGTTGCGTGTCTCTGTGTTGCGTGTCTCTGTGTTGCGTGTCTCTGTGTTGCGTGTCTCTGTGTTGCGTGTGTCTGTGTTGCGTGTGTCTGTGTTGCGTGTGTCTGTGTTGCGTGTGTCTGTGTTGCGTGTGTCTGTGTTGCGTGTGTCTGTGTTGCGTGTGTCTGTGTTGCGTGTGTCTGTGTTGCGTGTGTCTGTGTTGCGTGTGTCTGTGTTGCGTGTGTCTGTGTTGCGTGTGTCTGTGTTGCGTGTGTCTGTGTTGCGTGTGTCTGTGTTGCGTGTGTCTGTGTTGCGTGTGTCTGTGTTGCGTGTGTCTGTGTTGCGTGTGTCTGTGTTGCGTGTGTCTGTGTTGCGTGTGTCTGTGTTGCGTGTGTCTGTGTTGCGTGTGTCTGTGTTGCGTGTGTCTGTGTTGCGTGTGTCTGTGTTGCGTGTCTCTGTGTTGCGTGTCTCTGTGTTGCGTGTCTCTGTGTTGCGTGTCTCTGTGTTGCGTGTCTCTGTGTTGCGTGTCTCTGTGTTGCGTGTCTCTGTGTTGCGTGTCTCTGTGTTGCGTGTCTCTGTGTTGCGTGTCTCTGTTGCGTGTCTGTGTGTTGCGTGTCTGTGTGTTGCGTGTCTGTGTGTTGCGCGTCTGTGTGTTGCGCGTCTGTGTGTTGCGCGTCTGTGTGTTGCGCCTCTGTGTGTTGCGCCTCTGTGTGTTGCGCCTCTGTGTGTTGCGCCTCTGTGTTGCGCCTCTGTGTTGCGCCTCTGTGTTGCGCCTCTGTGTGTTGCGCCTCTGTGTGTTGCGCCTCTGTGTGTTGCGCGTCTGTGTGTTGCGCGTCTGTGTGTTGCGCCTCTGTGTGTTGCGCCTCTGTGTGTTGCGCCTCTGTGTGTTGCGCCTCTGTGTGTTGCGCCTCTGTGTGTTGCGCCTCTCTGTTGCGCGTCTGTGTGTTGCGCGTCTGTGTGTTGCGCGTCTGTGTGTTGCGCGTCTGTGTGTTGCGCGTCTGTGTGTTGCGCGTCTGTGTGTTGCGCGTCTGTGTGTTGCGCGTCTGTGTGTTGCGCGTCTGTGTGTTGCGCGTCTCTGTGTTGCGCGTCTGTTGCGCGTCTGTGTGTTGCGCGTCTGTGTGTTGCGCGTCTGTGTTGCGCGTCTGTGTTGCGCGTCTGTGTTGCGCGTCTGCGTTGCGTGTCTCTGCGTGTTGCGTGTCTCTGCGTGTTGCGTGTCTCTGTCAATTAATCCCTTGAGTACGTAGGGCAATGTGGGGTGATTCGAGCGGCCAATCTCCGCCCCTAACGGGCTGGCCCCCTGGGGCTAGATCCTATTAACATGCAAATCTCGGCTTGTTTGGTGATTTAAAGGTCTATACATAATTTTTATGAAAGTTGTTGTGAGTTAACTGAGATCTGTTGGGAGTCTCTCGTTGCCCTTGCTGCCTCAGTCCCAGCTTGGTTTGTAAATTAACACGAGGTGCTGCTTCTAAGCATTCTGGTGCCAGCACAGTCCCGAGTTTGCTTTTGGTGGTGGGTAGTATGTTATATGGTGATGTACCCAGGGCCTGCTGTTCTCAGGAGCTCACCTGGAGCCAGGTATCACTGCAGTTCCCATCCATGGCCAAATGCCATAGTTTCCCCCCTCCCCACACTTCACCTGGCAGAATAATTTACCCAGTTGCAGCGAGACTCGTTGGTGCTTCTCTGCTTCCAACACCCTCCTTTAACTGGGTGGATGTCATGTCAATCCCCATGGAGCCCTCTAACGTGACGTGTGTTGCATGACCCCTTCTCGTGTTGCATGTTTTGAGTCACGCCTCTTGACATTCTAACGTGGCCCTTTGTTCCCACAGGTTGCTCGGCGAGGGCTGGAGATGGGATTTGTGTCCCATTCGGGGAGTGAAGAGCAAAGAGGAGAGTTCAGAGGTTGCCACTGATGTGTGAGGTGTCACGGAGCCCGCAGATGTCAGCAGTAGTTCCAGCTCCCCAGCCACTGGCCTCTGTTGGGACAGTTCTTGCTTCACCCCCAGAGGTTATGAACCCCAACAAGCCTGGCCGTGCGACTAACCAGCTCCAGTACATGCTGAAAGGAGTGGTGAAAACCCTGTGGAAACACCAGTTTGCCTGGCCTTTCCATCACCCAGTCGATGCTCATAAACTTAACTTGCCGGTAAGTCACGCTCTTTGCTCCAGAGTTGGCAATGTGAGCGATGTTCGTGTAAAGCAGACAGTTTATTTATTTAGATTATGGGCCAATGGCTCAGTGAGTAGATACTCCGCCCGGTATGGTACTGAGCGATACGGAGGATTCCCGGTCCCACCACCCCCCCCCCCCCGGTCTGAGTTTGCTGATCTCAGCTACAGGGGCGGTAACGGTAGTGACAATTGGACTCAGTACCCCTGAGTTATGGGGGAGGGGGGGGGTTGGAAATCAACCAGGGTTCCTGCTCCTGGTCACTGCCCAGTGACCCCTGCTGCACAGTGCATGTGTGAGGACACTGGATGTAAGAATGTCAGTGCATAGGGATGGTGGGTGGGTGTTGATTAAAATCCAGCTCGCAGGTGTAAAAAGTGATTGAAAAGAATAATAGGATCCATTGCAAGAGATAAAGAATATAAAAGGAAGGAAGTGAGACTGCAGTTAGACAGATGCTCGGCAGACCTCACTGGGAATTCTGCGTTCAGTTCTGGTGTCCCACCGTGGGCCTTGGAGAAAGTCCAGTCAGGATTCACCAGCAGGATGTATGGGATGAGGGGACTGCGTAAACCTGGTGTATATTCCTGGGGATGAGGGGGCTAAGGTGTGATCTGAATGAGGTGTTTAAAATAATGAAAGGGATTGACGGGGTAGATGGGGAACGACCTTTCCTCCAGTCGGGGAGTCCGGAAGAAGGGGACAGAATCTCAGAATTCCAGCTGAGTCGGTTAGAAGCAAATGCAGAAAAAAATCATCTTCACACAAGGGCTGTGAGAATGTGTGAGGTGAGTGTGTCAGTGGGTGGGTGGAGGTGTGAGGTGAGTGTGTCAGTGGGTGGATGGTGGTGTGAGGTGAGTGTGTCAGTGGGTGGATGGTGGTGTGAGGTGAGTGTGTCAGTGGGTGGATGGAGGTGTGAGGTGAGTGTGTCAGTGGGTGGATGGTGGTGTGAGGTGAGTGTGTCAGTGGGTGGATGGAGGTGTGAGGTGAGTGTGTCAGTGGGTGGATGGTGGTGTGAGGTGAGTGTGTCAGTGGGTGGGTGGAGGTGTGAGGTGAGTGTGTGAGTGGGTGGATGGAGGTGTGAGGTGAGTGTGTGAGTGGGTGGATGGAGGTGTGAGGTGAGTGTGTCAGTGGGTGGATGGAGGTGTGAGGTGAGTGTGTCAGTGGGTGGATGGTGGTGTGAGGTGAGTGTGTCAGTGGGTGGATGGAGGTGTGAGGTGAGTGTGTGAGTGGGTGGATGGAGGTGTTAGGTGAGTGTGTCAGTGGGTGGATGGAGGTGTGAGGTGAGTGTGTCAGTGGGTGGGTGGAGGTGTGAGGTGAGTGTGTCAGTGGGTGGATGGAGGTGTGAGGTGAGTGTGTCAGTGGGTGGATGGTGGTGTGAGGTGAGTGTGTCAGTGGGTGGGTGGAGGTGTGAGGTGAGTGTGTCAGTGGGTGGATGGAGGTGTGAGGTGAGTGTGTCAGTGGGTGGATGGAGGTGTGAGGTGAGTGTGTCAGTGGGTGGATGGTGGTGTGAGGTGAGTGTGTCAGTGGGTGGATGGAGGTGTGAGGTGAGTGTGTCAGTGGGTGGATGGTGGTGTGAGGTGAGTGTGTCAGTGGGTGGATGGAGGTGTGAGGTGAGTGTGTCAGTGGGTGGATGGTGGTGTGAGGTGAGTGTGTCAGTGGGTGGGTGGAGGTGTGAGGTGAGTGTGTGAGTGGGTGGATGGAGGTGTGAGGTGAGTGTGTCAGTGGGTGGATGGAGGTGTGAGGTGAGTGTGTCAGTGGGTGGATGGTGGTGTGAGGTGAGTGTGTCAGTGGGTGGGTGGAGGTGTGAGGTGAGTGTGTCAGTGGGTGGATGGAGGTGTGAGGTGAGTGTGTCAGTGGGTGGGTGGAGGTGTGAGGTGAGTGTGTCAGTGGGTGGATGGTGGTGTGAGGTGAGTGTGTCAGTGGGTGGATGGTGGTGTGAGGTGAGTGTGTCAGTGGGTGGATGGAGGTGTGAGGTGAGTGTGTCAGTGGGTGGATGGTGGTGTGAGGTGAGTGTGTGAGTGGGTGGATGGAGGTGTGAGGTGAGTGTGTCAGTGGGTGGATGGAGGTGTGAGGTGAGTGTGTCAGTGGGTGGATGGTGGTGTGAGGTGAGTGTGTCAGTGGGTGGATGGTGGTGTGAGGTGAGTGTGTCAGTGGGTGGATGGAGGTGTGAGGTGAGTGTGTCAGTGGGTGGATGGAGGTGTGAGGTGAGTGTGTCAGTGGGTGGATGGAGGTGTGAGGTGAGTGTGTCAGTGAGTGGATGGAGGTGTGAGGTGAGTGTGTCAGTGAGTGGATGGAGGTGTGAGGTGAGTGTGTCAGTGAGTGGATGGAGGTGTGAGGTGAGTGTATTAATGTGCAGGAAATGTACCTGGAGTTTTCTTGCAGGATATTAAGTGGTTTTTTGAAACATCTTACTTCCAGGATTATCATAAAATGGACATGGGAACGATAAAGAAAAGATTAGAGAACAATTATTACTGGAGTGCGAGTGAGTGTATGCAGGACTTCAACACCATGTTCACCAACTGCTACATCTACAACAAGGTAATGCATATACAATATAAATACTTTATATATGGTCACGCCCCCCGTCGGTCACGCCCCCCGTCGGTCACGCCCCCCGTCGGTCACGCCCCCCGTCGGTCACGCCCCCCGTCGGTCACGCCCCCCGTCGGTCACGCCCCCCGTCGGTCACGCCCCCCGTCGGTCACGCCCCCCGTCGGCCACGTTGTCTATTGCCAAAAAGTTTCAAGAAACAAAGGTGGTTGGATGGGATGTTGAGGTGAACTGTTGCGCAGCACGTACCTGAGCCATAATATCTGCAGCATCTGAACTGACCTGTGTATGAACTCCCACATTGTTTAATTAACAAGTAAACTTTGTGGCCTTAAAGGGGCACTCCCCTACACAGTTGCAGAATAATGCCTTTTATACGGCACAATGTTCCTGTTCTCATAAAACCGCACGTCCTTCAAACCTGTGAACAGTTAGGAAATAAATAGGAAAGCCGGTCATTTCCTGCTATTTTTCCTAACCTATAAACCCTGGCCTCTCCCTAGGAGCAGGAGCTGCCAATCTATGGAAACCTCACTGAACAATTAGCCGAGAGATGTTACAATTCGGATCACTTCCCCTTAAGGAGTAGCCAAGTCGTGACCTTAAAGGGGCAGGCTAGGTTAAATGCTGTTACCGTGGCAACTGTCCCAGGCCCCCCTCCCCCCCCGGCGGATCTCTCTCAACAGAGTAATGTAAATGGTAAATAATCCAAACCAGTCAACATAAACCAGGATGCTGGGACTAGGCATCGAGAGAGAGGGTCTCTCATCAGAGCATCTGGCCTGGAAACACTAAACTGTCGTCTCTTTCAGGTGCTGAGGGGGGAAAGCGTGTTTCCAGAACCTTCCTTTCTTATTTCATGCTAGTTTGTGTGGTGGATTTCTCTCTCTCATGTCCTGGAAAATCATAGAATCGTTACAGAACAGAAGGAGGCCATTCGGCCCATCGCGCCCATGCCAGCTCTTTGTAAGAGCAATCCAGTTAGTCCCACTCCCCCGCTCTTTCCCCGTAGCCCTGCAAATTTTTTCCCTTCAAGTATTTATCCAATTCCTTTCAGGCAGTGCATTCCAGATCCTAACCACTCGCTGCGTAAAAAAGTTTTTCCTCATGTCACCTTTGTTTTTTTTGCCAATCACCTTAAATCTGTGTCCTCTGGTTCTCGACTCTTCCACCAATGGGAACAGTTTCTCTTCATTTACTTTATCTAAACCCTTCATGATTTTGAACACCTCCATCAAATCTCCTCTCAACATTCCCTGCTCTAAGGAGAACAATCCCAGTTTCTCCAGTCTATCCACGTAACTGAAGTCCCTCATCCCTGGAACCATTCCAGTAAATCTCCTCTGCACCCTCTCTAAAGCCTTCACATCCTTCCTAAAGTGCGGTGCCCAGAACTGGACACAATACTCCAGCTGTGGCCGAACCAGTGTTTAATAAAGATTCAACATAATTTCCTTACTTTTGTACTCTATGCCTCTATTTATAAAGCCCAGGATTCCGTATGCTTTTTTAACCACTTTCTCAACCTGTCCTGTATCCCCCTTTAGAATTGTGCCCTTCAGTTTATATTGCCCCTCCTCGTTCTTCCTGTCAAAATGTATCACTTCACACTTCTCTGCATTAAATTTCATCTGCCACATGTCCGCCCATTCCACCAGCCTGTCTATATCCTCTTGAAGTCTATCACTATCCTCCTCACTGTTCACTACACTTCCAAGTTTTGTGTCATCTGCAAATTTTGAAATTGTGCCCTGTACACCCAAGTCCAAGTCATTAATATATATCAAGAAAAGCAGTGGTCCCAGCACCGACCCCTGGGGAACACCACTGTACACCTCCCTCCAGTCCGAAAAACAACCGTTCACCACTACTCTCTGTTTCCTGGCCCTTGGCCAATTCTGTATCCATGTTGCTACTGCCCCCTTTATTCCATGGGCTTCAATCTTGATGATAAGCCTACCGTGCGGCACTTTATCAAATGCCTTTTGAAAGTCCATATACACAACATCCACCGCATTGCCCTCATCGACCCTCTCTGTTACCTCATCAAAAAAACTCCATCAAGTTAGTTAAATACGATTTGCCTTTAACAAATCCGTGCTGGCTTTCCCTAATCAATCCACACTCGTCCAAGTGACTATTAATTCTGTCCCGGATTATCGTTTCTAAAAGTTTCCCCACTGAGGTTAAACTGACTGGCCTATAGTTGTTGGGTTTATCCTTACACCCTTTTTTGAACAAGGGTGTAACATTTGCAATTCTCCAGTCCTCTGGCACCACCCCCGTATCTAAGGATGTTTGGAAGATTATGGCCAGTACCTCCGCAATTTCCACCCTTACTTCCCTCAGCAACCTAGGATGCATCCCATCCAGACCGGGTGACTTATCTACTTTAAGTACAGCTAGCCTTTCTAGTACTTCCTCTTTATCAATTTTTAGCCCATCCAGTATCACAACTATATCTTCCTTTACTGAGACTCTAGCAGCATCTTCTTCCTTGGTAAAGACAGATGCAAAGTACTCATTTAGTACCTCAGCCATCCCTCTGCCTCCATGAGTAGATCTCCTTTATGGTCCCTAATCGGCCCCACCCCTCCTCTTACTACCCGTTCACTGTTTACAGCCTGTAGAAGACTTTTGGATTCCCTTTTATGTTGGTCGCCAGTCTATTCTCATTCTCTCTCTTTGCCCCTCTTACTTCCTTTTTCACTTCCCCTCTGAACTCTCTATATTCTGCCTGGTTCTCACTTGTGTTATCAACCTGACATCTGTCATATGCCCCTCTTTTCTGCTTCATCTTACTCTCCATCTCTTTCATCATCCAGGGAGCTCTGGCTTTAGTTGCCCTCCTTTCCCCCTCGTGGGAATGTGCCTAGACTGTACCCGAACCATCTCCTCTTTAAAGGCCGCCCATTGTTCAATTACAGTTTTGCCTGCCAATCTTTGATTCCAATTTACCCGGGCCAGATCTGTTCTCAACCCAATGAAATTGGCTCTCCTCCAATTAAGTATTTTTACTCTAGATTGCCCCTTGTCCTCTTCCATAGCTAATCTAAACCTTAAGATACAATGACCACTGGTCCCTAAATGTTCCCCCACTGACACTTGACCCACTTCATTCCCCAGAACCAGATCCAGCAATGCCTCCTTCCTCGTTGGGCCGGAAATGTACCGATCAAGGAAATTCTCCTGAACTCACTTCAGAAATTCTTCCCTCTGTCTGCCCTTTACACTATTTCTATCCCAGTCTATATTAGGATAATTGAAGTCCCCCATTATCACTACTCTATGGTTCTTGCATCTCTTTCTAATTTCCCTGCAAATTTGCTCCTCTATCTCCTTCCCACTACTTGGTGGCCTATAGAATACACCCAGTAGTGTAATGGCACCTCTATTGTTTCTTAACTCTAACCAAATAGATTCTGTCCTTGACCCCTCCAGGACATCCTCTCTCTCCAATACTGCAATATTCTCCTTAATCAATACTGACCTTCCCCCCCCCCCCCCCCCCCCCGCCTCCTTTCTTCTCTATCTTTCCTGAACACCTTGTATCCAGGATTATTTAGTTCCCAATCCTGCCCTTTTTTGAGCCAGGTCTCCGTTATCGCCACAGCATCATATTCCCATGTGGCTATTTGTGCCTGCAGCTCACCGACCTTGTTTACCGCGCTTTGTGCGTTTACACACATGCACCGCAAACCAGTCTTAGACTTTCCTGTATTCTCTCTTAGTCTGAGAAACTGGGATTGTTCTCCTTCCAGCAGGGAAGGTTAAAGGGAGATTTAATAGAGCTGTTTAAAATCATGAGGGGTTTTGATAGAGTAAATAAAGAGAAACTGTTTCCAGTGGCAGGAGGGTCGGTAACCAGAGGACACAGATTTAAAATAATTGGCAAAAGAACCAGAGGGGAGATGAGGAAAATGTTTTTTTTTTACGCAGCGAGTTGTTCTGATCTGGAATGCACTGCCTGAAAGGGCGGTGGAAGCAGATTCAATAATAACTTTCAAAAAGGAATTGAATAAATACTTGAAGGGAAAAAATTTGCAGGGCTCTGGGGAAAGAGCAGGGGAATGGGACTAATTGGATAGCTCTTTCAAAGAGGTACAGGCACGATGGGCCGAATGGCCTCTTTCTGTGCTGTGTGACCCCCCTCTCCTCCCCCGGGGTCAGCGTGTGAGTGATATGATGTGATTGTGTGGCGGCTGTCCTATGGGTTAATTCATTGCCGCCCCCACTCCTCCATTGTGTCCCCTTTTCGAGCTCCGCTCCTCTTTCGCAGCCCGGCGATGACATCGTGTTGATGGCACAGACCTTGGAGAAGATCTTCCTGCAGAAAGTCGCGCAGATGCCCCAGGAAGAGGTGGAACTGATGCCCTCAGTGCCAAAGGGCAAAGGTCGAAAGCAACCAGGTAAGAAGAGGTTTCTGCTGTGCACGATAGAGATTTGGTATTAATGTCGTAACCTGGGGTTTAAATTAAAGTAGTATTTCCCTGGATAGTGGTTCCTGGGGTTCGGACAGTGGCCCCGTGTCCCTGGTCTCTGCTGAGGCAACGGACCTCAGGCAGCTGCAGGGCCATGGCTTCAGGATGGGGCAATCCGGTCTGCCGTGCCGGGATCGGCTGTGATCCGGTCTGCCGTGCCGGGATCGGCTGTGATCCGGTCTGCCGTGCCGGGATCGGCTGTGATCCGGTCTGCCGTGCCGGGATCGGCTGTGATCCGGTCTGCCGTGCCGGGATCGGCTGTGATCCGGTCTGCCGTGCCGGGATCGGCTGTGATCCGGTCTGCCGTGCCGGGATCGGCTGTGATCCGGTCTGCCGTGCCGGGATCGGCTGTGATCCGGTCTGCCGTGCCGGGATCGGCTGTGATCCGGTCTGCCGTGCCGGGATCGGCTGTGATCCGGTCTGCCGTGCCGGGATCGGCTGTGATCCGGTCTGCCGTGCCGGGATCGGCTGTGATCCGGTCTGCCGTGCCGGGATCGGCTGTGATCCGGTCTGCCGTGCCGGGATCGGCTGTGATCCGGCTCACCGTGCCAGTGGGCCTGCCTCTGACTGAATCACAGCAAAGTGCGTGACAGAGCTCTGCCTGCCAGCAGTTGGCCAAAGGCGGAGTGAGGCACCGAGCTCAGGACGGTGAAAGTGATGCCGGGGACCCGATTGCTCCACCAGGGACATTGACCCCGTACTGACCCTGGCACGAGTTTACCTGACGTCAGTTTAAGTGTTGACTAGTTTTGATTGGGAGGTGTCCTGTTTCTTACCCCTCGGTGTGCTGCCGCTGTTTCTCTGCAGGAATGCAGCAGGTGGCCGCAGTGTCTTCAGCCAGTGAACCAACGCCATTCCCAGTAGCTCCTCCCGGGACCTCTCCGACTCCAATCATCATCTCGACTCCGGTGCCAACCATCATGCCCACCCAGGTCACAGCCGCTCCGGCTCAGTCCTCCAGCCCGATGATGCCAGTGATCCCTCCGCCAGCACAGCCGGTCACCAAGGTAACGGCCCCACCCCGCCTCGAACTGCGACTATCGGCCGGCCTGTCATCGTACTGCGATCTGCTTACACCAGGGCTCTGCACAGGCAGCGAGAGATTTGGATTTAAAGCAGGATTTGTTTCTGTGATATTACTGGTGTCGCTCTGTATGTGGATGCAGCATCAGGCCAAACGGACCAGGAAGCTCTCGGCTCCAATCCCCAGTCTGTGGGCTGGTCTCAGACATTTCTATCTCCCCGAGTGTTGGTCATGGCTCAGTGGGCAGCACTCTCACCTCTGGGTCAAGGTTGTGGGTTTGAGTCCCACTCCAGAAACTTGAGCCCATTATCCAGGCTGACACTCCCAGGTCAGTACTGAGGGAGCGCCGCACTGTCGGAGGGTCAGTACTGAGGGAGCGCTGCACTGTCGGAGGGTCAGTACTGAGGGAGCGCTGCACTGTCGGAGGGTCAGTACTGAGGGAGTGCCGCACTGTCGGAGGGTCAGTACTGAGGGAGCGCCGCACTGTCGGAGGGTCAGTACTGAGGGAGCTCTGCACTGTCGGAGGGCCAGTACTGAGGGAGTGCTGCACTGTCGGAGGGTCAATACTGAGGGAGCTCTGCACTGTTGGAGGGCCAGCACTGAGGGAGCGCTGCACTGTCGGAGGGGCAGATGGGACATTAAACTGAGGCCCCGTCTGCCCCCTCAGGTGGATGTGAAAGATCCCACGGCCACTATTTGAAGAAGAGCAGGGGCATTCTCCCCGGTGTCCTGGACAATATTTATCCCTCAACCAACATCATTAAAAAAAAGATGATCTGTGGATTGTCACATTGCTGTTTGTGGGATCTTGCTGTGCAGAAATTGGCTGCCGTGTTTCCCACGTTACACCAGTGAGCACACTGCTAAAGTACTGCATTGGAGGGATGTCCTGAGGTGCTGAGAGGCGCTGCATAAATTCAAGACCTTTCCTCTTGTCCTGAAGATGCTGCTTTCCTGGGTCACGGTCCCACAGGCAGCCTATGGCTCTGAGCCCAAGTGGCCAATCTTCCTGTGTTTGATGGGACAGTGTAGAGGGAGCTTTACTCTGTATCTAACCCTGTACCTGCCCTGGGAGTGTTTGATGGGACAGTGTAGAGGGAGCTTTACTCTGTATCTAACCCTGTACCTGCCCTGGGAGTGTTTGATGGGACAGTGTAGAGGGAGCTTTACTCTGTATCTAACCCTGTACCTGCCCTGGGAGTGTTTGATGGGACAGTGTAGAGGAAGCTTTACTCTGTATCTAACCCTGTACCTGCCCTGGGAGTGTTTGATGGGACAGTGTAGAGGGAGCTTTACTCTGTATCTAACCCTGTACCTGCCCTGGGAGTGTTTGAAGCTTCCATCAGGGACACATATTCCATTTGTCAACTTGGCAGATGCAAAAGAAAAGTTTTCCAGAAACACTCACTGATCAGATCCAGTGTGGAGTGAATGTGAATTGTTTTAGTAGCTGAGGTGGATCCTGTGCGAATGGAGGTTGATTTCTGCGGTGGTTTTGTGGATGTGAGCTGGCAGCTTCTCAACCGGTCGCGTTATTTGTATCAAAGTGTTTTGTTTCTTTGTTCCAGAAAAAAGGCGTTAAGCGGAAAGCAGACACGACGACGCCAAGCACCTGTGCCATTGCCGCCAGCATCGCCGATTCCCCTCCCCCGCCCTCTGCGGACTCCAAACCCGCCAAACTGGTGTCCCGGCGGGAGAGCGGGCGGCCCATCAAAGCCCCACGGAAAGACCTGGAGGACGCGGAGACGCCGCATCACCTGGGGAAGAAAGGCAGGCTGACAGAGCACCTGAAGCACTGCGACAGCATCCTGAGGGAGATGGTGTCCAAGAAACACGCAGCCTATGCCTGGCCCTTCTACAAACCCGTGGACGCAGAGGCCCTGGAACTTCATGATTATCACGAGATCATTAAGCACCCAATGGACCTCAGCAGCGTAAAAGTACGCGTCGTCCCCCACACCCCTGGGTCAAGTCCCCCCCTCTTTCCCCCCCCCCCCCCCCCCCCCCCCCCCCAGGCGTCATGGGCGGAGGGGCCAGGCGGGTGAGGGGCTGGGCGGAGGGGCCAGGCGGGTGAGGGGCTGGGCGGAGGGGCCAGGCGGGTGAGGGGCTGGGCGGAGAGGCCAGGCGGGTGAGGGGCTGGGCGGAGGGGCCAGGCGGGTGAGGGGCTGGGCGGAGAGGCCAGGAGGGTGAGGGGCTGGGCGGAGAGGCCAGGAGGGTGAGGGGCTGGGCGGAGAGGCCAGGAGGGTCAGGGGCTGGGCGGAGAGGCCAGGAGGGTGAGGGGCTGGGCGGAGGGGCCAGGAGGGTGAGGGGCTGGGCGGAGAGGCCAGGAGGGTGAGGGGCTGGGCGGAGAGGCCAGGAGGGTGAGGGGCTGGGCGGAGGGGCCAGGAGGTTGAAGGGCTGGGCGGAGGGGGTCGGGCTGGGCGGAGGGGGTCAGGCGGAGGCGGGTGAGGGTTAGGGGCTGGGGGGAGGGGTGAGGGTTAGGGGCTGGGTGAGGTCAATGTCACTTGCGAGCTGCCTCACTGAGTCCATGACCTGATGCAACTGGAATCTGGAAATCACTTTCATTCAGCAACACAAAGAAAGACTGACTCCCATTTAAATGGCGCCTTTCATGACCTCAGGACGTCCCAAAGCGTTTTCCAGCCAGTTTTACTTCCCGGCCAATTTTCTTTTCCACTGTCTTCCACCAGCCCAGTGTGAAATGGACTGTCGATTCCTCTTCAACCTTTTGTGCACTTTCACCTCTCTGTAAGGTTTGAGGTGCATCTGTCACACTTCCGCTGTCACGCATTGTGACGTGTGCGAATATCTGAGTCACACATTGTAAAAAGTTTCGATAGTGAAAGAAAGCCATTTCAAATCTACAGAAAAACCTCCCAACAACACAACATGCTTAAGGACTCGGGATGACCCACAGAGCAATTAGTCTCTTACTGACCACGGTGTTACAGCAATTAGTCCTTGTTGCCTTCAAGGGACAGGCTGGTTCACACATGGCCCGGCAGATGAATATCACATGGTATGGTCACATGATGTAAAGCACAAAACAGTGTATCATGTGACTTACAGTGTGTTATAGATCTATAAAAGTGCTGCATCTAATGATGTAACAGATGCCCCTCAGGAAGGATATATTGGCCTTGGAGGGGGTGCAGCACAGATTCACCAAAATGATACCGGGGCTAAAAGGGTTAAATTACGAGGACAGGTTGCACAGACTGGGCTTGTATTCCCTCGAGTGTAGAAGATTAAGGGGTGATCAAGATGATTAAAGGATTTGATAGGGTCGATAGAGAGAAACTATTTCCTCTGGTGAGGGGAGTCCAGAACAAGGGGGCAGAACCTTAAAATTAGAGCCAGGCCGTTCAGGGGTGATGTCAGGAAGCACTTCATCACACAAAGGGGAGTGGGAATCTGGAACTCTCTCCCCCAAAAAGCCGTTGAGGCTGGGGGTCAATTGGAGCTTTGAAAACTGAGACCGATAGATTTTGTTGGGTGAGGGGCTCAGACAGCAGAATCCCAGTGAACATTAGTGTGTCAAAATCTCCAAATTGTTTGAATCTCATTTCTTGTCTGAGTTGATGGGAAGCTGTTATATCCCATCGTTGCTGATATTTCAGTCAGGTGTTGTATTTGTTCCCAGGGTTCTGGGATAGGAGGTTCTGCCGCAGTTTGGTGTCTGGGTCTTGGTTCTGGAACAATCTGTTGGTGATGCCGAGTTTTTATTCTGCCCTCTTTTGCAGAAAAAGATGGACAGTCGGGATTACCAAGATGCACAGGGATTCGCTGCCGATATCCGATTAATGTTTTCCAACTGCTACAAGTACAACCCTCCAGATCATGAGGTGGTGGCAATGGCCAGGAAACTGCAGGTAATGTCGCGGCCCCCGACCCCGGCCACACCCCGTCACTCATGTTACACACGGTCTCTTTCATTACTATCGGCACTCCAGTTACACATTGCTACCCCTCCCACTGAGATCAACCGACTCAGCACAGGCAGGGGCTGGAAACTGGCTCGTGCCTGCAGAGTGAGCCTCAGAACCGGCTCTGGGCAGGGCATTTACCCAGCGAGCGCCAGGGCCACTGATTATCCTTGTGGACGTGGAACTGAGACAAAGTGAAACACCGTCAGGGAACTGATCTCCTGTCAATTGTATCGATCGTTGCTCATAGTGAATGGATTTTACGTGTATTGAGCCTGTTAGTGTGGGAGGGGGAGGGAGGGCGGGCAGGACGGAGGGAGGGCGGGATGGGAGAGGGCGGGAGGGAGGGGCGGACGGAGGGAGGGAGAGGCTGGATGGGAGAGGGAGGAGGGGCGGAGGGCGGGCGGAGGGAGGGAGGGAGGGAGGGAGGGAGGGCGGGGCGGGAGGGCGGGCGGAGGGAGGGCTGGATGGGAGAGGGAGGGAGGGCGGTGCGGGGCGGAGGAAGGGAGGGAGGGAGGGACGGGCGGGAGGGCGGGGAGGGCTGGATGGGAGAGGGCGGGAGGGCTGGATGGGAGAGGGAGGGCGGGCGGAGGGAGGGAGGGGGAGGGCAGAGGGAGGGAGGGAGGGAGGGAGGGCGGCGAGCTTTAACGGCCATTTCTAGTTGTAATAATGAAGGTTGAGGTGACAAAGAATGTGTTAAACAGCAGCTCAGTTCCTGGAGCTCGGTTCCCAGCGACTGAGACTCCGTGTGATCTGCAGCAGGAATTCCAGCAATTTGCACATTTCATTGCAGAAAATATAGTTGAAAAGGCCGCGATCCTGTGGTGAAATGATGAGGTGAAACTTCCTTCACCGTCGGCTGATTGTTCACCTGTTTGGTTTTCTCTCAGGACGTGTTCGAAATGAGGTTTGCGAAGATGCCAGACGAGCCGGTTGATGCCTCCCCTCCCCCTCCACCTCCCCCGCCTCCCCCGATCGTGGCCAAGCCTAAAGCCTCCTCAAGCGACAGCAGCCAGGAAACCTCGTCCAACTCCAACAGCTCGGACTCTGAAGAGGAGCGAGCGAACCGCCTGGCGGAACTGCAGGAGCAGGTGGGTGTCGGCAACCCCTCCACTCAAAGGAACATGGTAGCTATCCGCACAATATCTTTACATTCTTCCTGCTTTATCTAACATTTCTTGTCCACGTGTAACAGCAGCGCTGACCACTGTCCCGAGGGGCTGCCAGAGGCCAGTAGCGCTGACCACTGTCCCGAGGGGCTGTCAGAGGCCAGCAGAGAGATTTATTTCAATAGAACTACTGCAGATTAACGGCTTCGGTGGAAAGGATTGTCAAACTCAACGTCATAGGGGGCCGCTCCGCCACAGAGCCCGGGCCGCTCCGCCACAGAGCCCGGGCCGCTCCGCCACAGAGCCCGGGCCGCTCCGCCACAGAGCCCGGGCCGCTCCGCCACAGAGCCCGGGCCGCTCCGCCACAGAGCCCGGGGCCGCTCCGCCACAGAGCCCGGGCCGCTCCGCCACCGAGCCCGGGCCGCTCCGCCACCGAGCCCGGGCCGCTCCGCCACCGAGGCGGGGGGAGGCCGGGCCGCTCCGCCACCGAGCCCGGGCCGCTCCGCCACCGAGCCCGGGCCGCTCCGCCACCGAGCCCGGGCCGCTCCGCCACCGAGCCCGGGCCGCTCCGCCACCGAGCCCGGGCCGCTCCGCCACCGAGGCCCGGGCCGCTCCGCACCGAGCCGGGCCGCTCCGCCCACCGAGCCCCGGGCCGCTCCGCGACAGAGCCCGGGCCGCTCCGCCACCGAGCCCGGGCCGCTCCGCCACCGAGCCCGGGCCGCTCCGCCACCGAGCCCGGGCCGCTCCGCCACCGAGCCCGGGCCGCTCCGCGACAGAGCCCGGGCCGCTCCGCCACCGAGCCCGGGCCGCTCCGCCAGCGAGCCGGGGCCGCTCCGCCAGCGAGCCGGGGCCGCTCCGCCAGCGAGCCGGGGCCGCTCCGCCAGCGAGCCGGGGCCGCTCCGCGAGGAACATGTGACTTTGAACCGATTTTTCCTCACCTCTGTTGTAGACTCATTGATAGAGATCGATTATTCTGATTAGGCATTGACTCGATTATCGTCATATCAGTGAGTACCCATGTGGGAGAAGGGGAACCAGACAGGCCTCGGGGCTGCCTTTGTCTAGGAATTCCTGCGTTCCAGATGAGTTTGTTTATTTTTAGTCCCTCTCCCCGCTCCCACTAATTTTCTTCTCCTGAAGGCGTTGACTCTTACTGGGGTCCACAGGCACTGGCTCCCCACCAGCGCCTCACCCAAGGGCCCATGTGTGAGTCTGGACAGTGACTGTGGGCAGGCTCATCAAATGGGGAAGGCTCTGCCTACCCCAGCCCTCTCCTCATCCAAGATCCGTACATGGACTGGAACGGTGATCAGGAGCAGGACCCTGACCCTAACACAGGGGCATTGAGTGACACCATGATTAACCCAGCACACTGTGGCTCAGTAGCAGGTTGGGTCAGTCACCCCTGTCAGCCATTAGGGAATGGCTGAAGGGAAGACTCGCATTTATATAGCACCTTTCACCACCCCTCAGGATGTCCCAATGTACTTTTTAAAGTGTAGTCACTGTAGGAAACATGGCAGCCAATTTGCGAACAGCAAGATCCCACAAACAACAATGTGATGAAGACCAGATAATCTGTTTTAGTGATGTTTAAAGATAAATATTGTCCAGGACATTGGGGAGAACTCCACTCATTTTCTTCAAAATAGCGTCATGGGATCTTTTACATCCACCTGAGAGGGCAGGCGGGGCCTCAGTTTAACGTCTCATCTGAAAGACGGCACCTCCAACAGTGCAGCACTCCCTCAGCACTGACCCTCCGTTGGTGCAGCGCTCCCTCAGTACTGACCCTCCGACAGTGCGGCGCTCCCTCAGTACTGACCCTCCGACAGTGCGGCGCTCCCTCAGTACTGACCCTCCGACAGCGCAGCGCTCCCTCAGTACTGACCCTCCGACAGCGCAGAGCTCCCTCAGTACTGACCCTCCGACAGCGCGGCGCTCCCCGCAGTACTGACCCTCCGACAGTGCAGCACTCCCTCAGTACTGACCCTCCGACAGCGCGGCGCTCCCTCAGTACTGACCCTCCGACAGTGCGGCGCTCCCTCAGTACTGACCCTCCGACAGCGCAGAGCTCCCTCAGTACTGACCCTCCGACAGCGCGGCGCTCCCTCAGTACTGACCCTCCGACAGCGCGGCGCTCCCTCAGTACTGACCCTCCGACAGTGCGGCGCTCCCTCAGTACTGACCCTCCGACAGTGCGGCGCTCCCTCAGTACTGACCCTCCGACAGTGCGGCGCTCCCTCAGTACTGACCCTCCGACAGTGCGGCGCTCCCTCAGTACTGACCCTCCGACAGCGCGGCGCTCCCTCAGTACTGACCCTCCGACAGCGCAGCGCTCCCCTCAGTACTGACCCTCCGACAGCGCAGCGCTCCCTCAGTACTGACCCTCCGACAGCGCGGCGCTCCCTCAGTACTGACCCTCCGACAGCGCAGCGCTCCCTCAGTACTGACCCTCCGACAGCGCAGCGCTCCCTCAGTACTGCACTGGGAGTGTCGGCCTGGATTATGGGCTCAAGTCTCTGGAGTGGGGCTTGAACCCATGACCTTTGACTCATAGGGGGAGAGTGCTACCCACTGAGCCAAACCTGACTCTTGGTGCAACTGATTTATGTTTTCAAACGGGGAGATGGTGAGCTGACTGACATATTCTCGCCCGTGAAGTTCTTAGCTCAGTACCAGTGTAAAAGCTGCAGGATTTCCTCGATAATTTTGATTTTAATTGTACTTGTCCTCTCCTCAGCTGAAAGCCGTTCATGAGCAGCTGGCAGCATTGTCTCAGGCTCCAGTCAGCAAACCAAAGAAGAAGAAGGAGAAGGAGAAGGAAAAAGAGAAGGAGAAGGAGAAGGAAAAAGAGAAAGAGAAGGAGAAGGAGAAGGAAAAAGAGAAAGAAAAGGAGAAGGAAAAAGAGAAAGAGAAGGAGAAAGAGAAGAAGGAGAAAAAAAAGAAGGAAAAACACAAAGTGAAGGCAGAGGAGAAGAAGGGGAAGTCCTCGCAGACGGCCAAACAATCACAGTCGAAGAAGCACGGCAGCAAGAGGCCCAGGTACAGACCCCAAAACAATGGCTCAATCAGCAGTGATTGTGGAGACGGAAACTGGAAGTGGGGAAGTGTTAAATCTATAAATAGAGGCACAGGATACGAAAGCAAGGAAGTTAAGCTGAATTTTATAAATCACTGGTTCGGCCCCAGCTGGAGTATTGTGTTCAATTCTGGGCACCACATTTTAGGAAAGATGTGAAGGCCTTAGAGAGGGTGCAGAGGAGATTTACTAGAATGGTTCCAGGGATGAGGGACTTCAGTTATGTGGAGAGACTGGAGAAGCTGGGATTGTTCTCCTTAGAGCAGAGAAGGTTAAGGGGGAAATTTAAAATCATGAAGGGTTTTGATAGAGTAAATAAGGAGAAACTGTTTCCAGTGGCAGGAGGGTCGGTAACCGGAGGACACAGATTTAAGGTAATTGACAAAAGAACCAGAGGGGAGATGAGATTTTTTACGCAGCGAGTTGTTCTGATCTGGAATGCGCTGCCTGAAAGGGCGGTGGAAGCAGATTCAATAATAACTTTCAAAAGGGAATTGGATAAATACTCGAAGGGGAAACATTGCAGGGCTCTGGGGAAAGAGCAGGGAATGGGACTAATTGAATAGCTCTTTCAAAGAGCCAGCACAGGCACAATGGGCCGAATGGCCTCCTTCTGTGCTGTAACATTCTCTGAAATCAATTCTCCTCGATGGAGGGGGGTTTGGGGTTGTGACATTTCACACCTGACTACGAGAGGAATCTCAACCTGACGTGAACTTGTCGCCCACGACATTGCATGGCCCCAACACGCCCGTGAGTCGAGGGCGTAACACGGTGGGGGGGTGGGAGTGGTGGTCCCACAAGGTGTGAGGGGATCGTAGCAATTCCCTGCGGGAGAATGTTCCGGTGAGTCTCTTGTAAAAAAGGGAGACTGTGCTGTCACCGAGAGGAAAGATGAGAGGAGTGGAGCCCACGGGAGGGGAGGGGAGGGGAGCCCACGGGAGGGGAGGGGAGGGGAGTGGAGCCCACGGGAGGGGAGGGGAGCCCACGGGAGGGGAGGGGAGGGGAGCCCACGGGAGGGGAGGGGAGGGGAGAGGAGTGGAGCCCACGGGAGGGGAGGGGAGGGGAGTGGAGCCCAGGGGAGGGGAGGGGAGTGGAGCCCACGGGAGGGGAGGGGAGGGGAGTGGAGCCCACGGGAGGGGAGGGGAGCCCACGGGAGGGGAGGGGAGGGGACGAAGCATCGTCTCTGCCACAGTCGGAGAGAGAGTGGGAATTTCCTGTCTGAGCAGTGATGTGTAACGGGCCAATGTTTAATCAGACGGGGTTTTAAGCAGAAGTATTTATAGAAACAGAAAAAGGCCCATTTAGACCCAACAAACTAATCCTTCCTCACAGAGCAACTGCAGATTCCTCAACCCCACCTTCTCACCATCTATCCCTAGCCTTTAATTTGTTCTATCTCCAGAAACACATCTAATTTTCTCCAGACCCCATGAAGTCTTATCAACTTCACTGTCCATCTCTGGGAACATATCCCACAATTCAGTGGCCCCCTTGAGTGATAAAATTCCCCCCGACCTCCGTTCTTACTCTTAAAGTCTTCATTTTTAATTTTTGTCCTCGGAGACGCGGCTCTCCGTGAATACACGTTCCTTCTCCTTTTGGTGCAGAATATTTCTGTCATTTCCTTGTACTCAGGCCCCTGAAGAAGATGGCGAAGCAAACCGCAGCGGCGCAGGTTTGCGACTCTGACGAGGAGGAGGAGGCTCAGCCGATGTCCTACGACGAGAAACGGCAGCTCAGCCTCGACATCAACAAGCTGCCAGGTGAAAAACTGGGCCGTGTGGTTCACATTATTCAGTCGAGGGAACCTTCTCTCAGGGACTCCAACCCCGACGAGATTGAAATAGACTTTGAAACGCTGAAGCCCACGACTCTGCGAGAGCTGGAGCGATATGTCAAATCATGTTTACAGAAAAAGCAAAGGAAACCATACAGTAAGTGTGAATGTTTGGGGCTTGTAATATTACGATGGATTGTCAGAGTTTGGGGCTTGTAATATCACACATGGGTCATGCACTTTTGGGAATCATAATATCACGATGCTCATTATGTGTTTGGGGCTTGTAATATTACAATGGGTCATATGAGTTTGGGGTTTGTAATATTTTGATGGATTGTGTGTGTTTGGCGCTTGTAATATTACGATGGGTTGTGTGAGTTTGGGGCTTGTAATATTATGATGGGTTGTGTGTTTGGGGCTTGTAATATTATGATGGGTTGTGTGTTTGGGGCTTGTAATATTATGATGGGTTGTGTGTTTGGGGCTTGTAATATTATGATGGATTGTGTGTTTGGGGCTTGTAATATTATGATGGGTTGTGTGTTTGGGGCTTGTAATATTATGATGGGTTGTGTGTTTGGGGCTTGTAATATGGGGATTGTGAGTTTGATTTGCATGATTTGGGTTTTACATTCATTCTCCCCACCCCCCCCCCTTCTGAAAGGGTCGGGGAGAATCCCGAACCGTGCCCAGTCCCCGTGTTTCATGTGTCTCCTTAACTGAGAGTGGCAATGCACTATTCGACTTTGGGAGACATCACAGAGCCCCATCCTGTTCTCACCCACCATTTTAACAGACTGGATAACGATCAGGGCCGGGAGTGCTGACCCAGAGGGCACTCAGACCAATTACAGCTCCGCAACCCACTCGGCACAGACCGGAGACAGAAGTCGGCCTTTCCTGCCCTGTGTGGGATTGATATCGTTCCAGGCGGTGCACTGGGAAACAGAGCCACAGGGCAGAGGACAGTCGATTGGAGTCTCACAACCAACTTAAGGAAAAAGTTATCGAACCTGCTTTGAGTCTATGGTCACTGTTCCTGTCTCAGTTAATACTCGCAAGGCGAGTGTTGATCAAAGTAATCAGGAAACAATTGCGTAGTAAAGGTTCCCAAGGTTTATTTTCACTCCCTGCTGGCTTTGATCAGACTCCTCAGGTATTTTTCCCGGGTCAGTCTGCGGAGCGCAGTCCATTTTATGGCCATAAGGGGGCACCGGATGGTAAACAGCTCCTGGTCAGACAGGAGGTTCAAACCCCCTCCCCCCTGGCCAGTGTCCTCTCTCCCCCCCCCCCCCCCGGTCAGTGTCCTCTTCCCCCCCCCCCCCCCCTTGGCCAGTGTCCTCCTCCTCCCCCCCTCGGCCAGTGTCCTCCTCCTCCCCCCCCGGCCAGTGTCCTCCCTCCCCCCCCCCCCCACCGGCCGGTGTCCTCCACCTCCCCCCCCCCCCCCCCCCGGCCAGTGTCCTCCTCCTCCCCCCCCCCCGGCCAGTGTCCTCCTCCTCCCCCCCCCCCCGGCCAGTGTCCTCCTCCTCCCCCCCCCCCCGGCCAGTGTCCTCCTCCTCCCCCCCCCCCCGGCCAGTGTCCTCCTCCCCCCCCCGGCCAGTGTCCCCCTCCCCCCCCCGGCCAGTGTCCTCCTCCTCCCCCCCCGGCCAGTGTCCCCCTCCCCCCCCCCCGGCCAGTGTCCTCCTCCTCCCCCCCCGGCCAGTGTCCGCCTCCCCCCCCCCGGCCAGTGTCCTCCTCCTCCCCCCCCAGCCAGTGTCCTCCTCCCCCCCCCTCGGCCAGTGTCCTCCTCCTCCCCCCCAGCCAGTGTCCTCCCCCCCCCCCCCCCCCCCCCCGGCCAGTGTCCCTCCCCCCCCCCCCCCCCCCCCGGCCGGTGTCCTCTACCTCCCGCCCCCCCCCGGCCAGTGTCCTCCACCTCCTCCCCCCCCCGGCCTGTGTCCTCTACCTCCCCGCCCCCCCGGCCGGTGTCCTCCACCTCCCCCCGACCCATCTCCTCCCCCCCCCCTCCCCCCGTCCCGTGTCCTCCACCTCCCCCCGACCCATCTCCCCTCTCTTTCTTCCTCCCGGCCCATTTCTCCTCTCCCCCGCCACAGCCCACCTCCCCTCCCCCCTCTCTTCCCCCTCCCCCCAACCCCGGCCCGTCTCTCTCCCCTTCTCCACCCTCCCCCCTCTCCACCCTCTCCCCTCTCCACCCTCTCCCCTCTCCACCCTCCCCCCTCTCCACCCTCCCCCCTCTCCACCCTCCCCCCTCTCCACCCTCTCCCCTCTCCACCCTCCCCCCTCCACCCCCCCTCTCTGTCTCTCTTCCCCCCTCCGTCCCACTAATGTCCCTTTAGGGAAGGAAACCTGCCGTCCTTACCCAGTCTGGGCCTATATGTGACTCCAGTCCTACACCAATGTCGTTGACTCTGAACTGTCCTGTGATTGGCCTCTCAAACCCTTCAGTTGTAACAAACCAGAAGGGCAACTGGGGACGGGCAGTAAATGCCAGCCTTGCCAGCGCCGCCCACCTCCCGAGAATGAATGATATTTTTTTGTTTTGTGTGTGATGGTTCTGGCATCGTATTCTGTACTGCGTGGGCTGGTGATACTGGTGGAGATTCACGTCCTGTGACACCCGGGTCCTTCTTCCTGCTCCGCAGCCTTGGGCATGCAGCCTGCGTGTTGGACACACGGGTAACGTTACGTGACCTGTGTTAGACGACACCTGCCAGGCGTGGACTCATCCGCCACTGCATCTGGATCTGCTTGTAATCTATTTTTCTCATCTAAGGTCCTTATCTTTGTTTCAACCACAAACTTGCAGATAGCTTCCCTGACTCCTTCATTGGTAGAGATGGTGAAGAGCAGCAGGCCCAACACCGATCCCTGTGGGACTCCACTAGTAACCGGCCCCCGTTACCAGGTATACAATGTCAACCGGGTTACCAGCTCCATCAACCTAGTAACTTCCTCCAAAAAAAAAAAACCAACCATGTTACTGAGACTTCACTTCCTTTCCCAGAAGCCGTGTTGAGGACCTCCGATAACCCCTGTCCAGTCAGTCAGATGGCGAGTCGCGAATAATCCCTTCGAGGAACTGGCCGCCCTCTGTCAATATTGACACTCCGTGGGGCTGCCTCTGGACCAGGGAACAATCCCAGATCCCACCAGACTCATAAAATACCCGGGCAAGGGGGCTCCCATTACATTCAGTCCCAACCCACCAGGAACTTCAAATCTATTCGTCCTGTGTCCAGTGTTCAGGTGTCGGCCGGGGCTCAGTGAGGAGGAACTCTCGCCTCTGGGTCAGAAGGTCGTGGGTTCAAGTCCCCACTCCAGAGACTTGAGCCCATAATCCAGGCTGAGGGAGCACTGCACTGTCGGAGGGTCAGTGCTGAGGGAGCGCTGCACTGTCGGAGGGTCAGTGCTGAGGGAGCGCTGCACTGTCGGAGGGTCAGTGCTGAGGGAGCGCTGCACTGTCGGAGGGTCAGTGCTGAGGGAGCGCTGCACTGTCGGAGGGTCAGGACTGAGGGAGCGCTGCACTGTCGGAGGGTCAGTACTGAGGGAGCACTGCACTGTCGGAGGGTCAGTGCTGAGGGAGTGCTGCACTGTCGGAGGGTCAGTACTGAGGGAGCGCTGCACTGTCGGAGGGTCAGTACTGAGGGAGCACTGCACTGTCGGAGGGTCAGTGCTGAGGGAGCGCTGCACTGTCGGAGGGTCAGTGCTGAGGGAGCGCTGCACTGTCGGAGGGTCAGGACTGAGGGAGCGCTGCACTGTCGGAGGGTCAGGACTGAGGGAGCGCTGCACTGTCGGAGGGTCAGTACTGAGGGAACGCTGCACTGTCGGAGGGTCAGTACTGAGGGAGCGCTGCACTGTCGGAGGGTCGGTGCTGAGGGAGCGCTGCACTGTCGGAGGGTCGGTACTGAGGGAGCGCTGCACTGTCGGAGGGTCGGTACTGAGGGAGCGCCGCACTGTCGGAGGGTCAGTACTGAGGGAGCGCTGCACTGTCGGAGGGTCAGTACTGAGGGAGCGCTGCACTGTCAGAGGTACCGTCCTTCGCATGAGACTTAAGCCGAGGCCCCGTCTGCCCCCTCAGGTGGATGAGAAAGATCGTACGGCCACTATTTCGAAGAAGATCGGGGAGTTCTCCCCGGTGTCCTGGGGCCAATATTTATCCCTCAACCAACATCACTAAAATAGATGGTCATTTATCACATTGCTGTTTGTGGGATCTTGCTGTGCGCAAATTGGCAGCTGCATTTCCTACATTACAACAGTGACTACACTTCAAAAAGCACTTCATTGACTGTAAAGTGTTTTGGGGCACCCTGAGGCCATGAAAGGCGCTATAGAAATGGGCGTCTTTCTTTTTCAAGTCTATTTCCGTGCATCTGATGTATTTTGTACACGCTGGGTTCACCTGACCTGGAACCAGAAATTTACCAGCAACTGCAATTGCTCATTACTTGGTCAAGAATAGTTACCTGGATTTCGACCTTACAGTACAGCGAGTTTTAGAGCAATGGCCTGAAAGGGCCAGTCCAGGTTAGCGGCTAAACCCCATGACAGGGCCGCCTGTGAGAAATGCCACAGGGGGTCTGCTGGTAAATTAATTTTCAAAATACGGTTTCCTAGGTTACACGTTGCAGTCCTGTCAGTGTCATTCACGGTGTTAAAATTCTCTGGGATTCTTAAACATTAACGCTGCTCCATGTTAATTGAGTTTTTAATCCATCTCACTATTATAATTTCATATCTCCAATCATTTTGTTTCCAATTTTTCTTCTTGATACTCCCACTCCGCTTCAGAAGGCACCGACTCTCACTGGGGTACGGGTCCCATAGACACTGACTCTCACTGGGGTACGGGTTCCACAGACACCGACTCTCACTGGGGTACGGGTCCCACAGACACTGACTCTCACTGGGGTACGGGTTCCACAGACACTGACTCTCACTGGGGTACGGGTCCCACAGACATCGACTCTCACTGGGGTACGGGTCCCACAGACACCGACTCTCACTGGGGTACGGGTCCCACAGACACCGACTCTCACTGGGGTACGGGTCCCACAGACACCGACTCTCACTGGGGTACGGGTCCCACAGACACCGACTCTCACTGGGGTACGGGTCCCACAGACACCGACTCTCACTGGGGTACGGGTCCCACAGACACTGACTCTCACTGGGGTGCGGGTCCCACAGACACTGACTCTCACTGGGGTACGGGTCCCACAGACACTGACTCTCACTGGGGTACGGGTCCCACGGACACCGACTCTCACTGGGCTACGGGTCCCACGGACACCGACTCTCACTGGGGTACGGGTCCCACGGACACCGACTCTCACTGGGGTACGGGTCCCACAGACACTGACTCTCACTGGGGTACGGGTCCCACAGACACTGACTCTCACTGGGGTACGGGTTCCACAGACACTGACTCTCACTGGGGTACGGGTCCCACAGACACTGACTCTCACTGGGGTACGGGTTCCACAGACACTGACTCTCACTGGGGTACGGGTCCCACAGACACTGACTCTCACTGGGGTACGGGTCCCACAGACACTGACTGCCCATTCTTCATGTGAGCGTGAATAAGTGTGAGCAGGTGGTTTATGGGAGTGATGATAGCAGAGCCTGGGAGGGGGGGGTGGGGGGAGGGGGCTTACTGATTGGGATCAGGGGCTGGGCTGCAGGCTGTTTTCCTTTGCCCCTCTCTATAACCCAGGGCAGTCTGGCCAATTGAACAAATTTTGTTGCTCATTTTCTGATGCCTTCTGCATTTGTAATTCGGCATGTTTTTTCTGGTTTGTATTTGGGTTGTGGGCCGTGTACGAGTGACTGCCTTGCTTAGGCCCCTTCAATAGTGGCATTAACATTAAACCAGACAATGTGGACTCGACTCGGTGATTTCACAACAGTCCGGCGTTAATGGTCATCTATTGGGTGCTCACAACAATTTACCAGGTTTATTGAGTTTTTCTTGGTGAGATAAAAAGAGAGTCTGATGCAGTGATTGTGGGACTGACACGGGGGGGTTTGAGAGTTCAAACCCCCCCGTGTCAGTCCCACAATCACTGCATCAGACTCTCTTTTTATCCGTCAAGTGTGGTGTTAGTTAAGGTGAAAAATATTAGAAGAATTCACTGCTCTCTGAATTGTTCCATTCATCCCCACCAAAACAACCAGAACAGGCATACCTGGCGGCACTCCCTCAGCACTGACCCTCCGACAGCGCGGCGCTCCCTCGGCGCTGACCCTCCGACAGCGCGGCGCTCCCTCGGCGCTGACCCTCCGACAGCGCGGCGCTCCCTCGGCGCTGACCCTCCGACAGCGCGGCGCTCCCTCGGCGCTGACCCTCCGACAGCGCGGCGCTCCCTCGGCGCTGACCCTCCGACAGCGCGGCGCTCCCTCGGCGCTGACCCTCCGACAGCGCGGCGCTCCCTCGGCGCTGACCCTCCGACAGCGCGGCGCTCCCTCGGCGCTGACCCTCCGACAGCGCGGCGCTCCCTCGGCGCTGACCCTCCGACAGCGCGGCGCTCCCTCGGCGCTGACCCTCCGACAGCGCGGCGCTCCCTCGGCGCTGACCCTCCGACAGCGCGGCGCTCCCTCGGCGCTGACCCTCCGACAGCGCGGCGCTCCCTCGGCGCTGACCCTCCGACAGCGCGGCGCTCCCTCGGCGCTGACCCTCCGACAGCGCGGCGCTCCCTCGGCGCTGACCCTCCGACAGCGCGGCGCTCCCTCGGCGCTGACCCTCCGACAGCGCGGCGCTCCCTCGGCGCTGACCCTCCGACAGCGCGGCGCTCCCTCGGCGCTGACCCTCCGACAGCGCGGCGCTCCCTCGGCGCTGACCCTCCGACAGCGCGGCGCTCCCTCGGCGCTGACCCTCCGACAGCGCGGCGCTCCCTCGGCGCTGACCCTCCGACAGCGCGGCGCTCCCTCGGCGCTGACCCTCCGACAGCGCGGCGCTCCCTCGGCGCTGACCCTCCGACAGCGCGGCGCTCCCTCGGCGCTGACCCTCCGACAGCGCGGCGCTCCCTCGGCGCTGACCCTCCGACAGCGCGGCGCTCCCTCGGCGCTGACCCTCCGACAGCGCGGCGCTCCCTCGGCGCTGACCCTCCGACAGCGCGGCGCTGGGAGTGTCGGCCTGAATTATTTGCTCAAGTCTCTGGAGTGGGTCTCGAACCCACGACCTTCTCATTCAGCTGAAAGGAAGAATTCTATTTTGTAAAAAAGCAGATTGTGCACTGTCCTGGTTAATGAGATTACTAGTTTCATTTTTGGACCAGTTTTATTTAACCATTTACTTGTTTTAATTTAGCAGCACCATCGAAAAAGAGCGCGGGTAAAACAAAGGAGGAGCTGGCTCTGGAGAAGAAGAAGGATCTGGAAAAACGATTGCAGGACATGAGTGGGCAGCTTAATCACAGCAAGAAACCCAACAAGAAAGGTCAGCACTCCAGCCCCTGCCGGGGAGGGACACTGGCATCGGGTCACCAACAGTTTTGTTGGGTCAGGGTATCGAGGGATATGGGGCAAAGGCAGGTAAATGGAGTTGAGGTACAGATCAGACATGGTCTATTTAAATGGCGGAACAGGCACGAGGGGCAGAATGGCCTCCTTCTGTTCCTATGTTTCCAATACCAGCTGAAAGATTTGCCGAGCAGTGACGAAGCTGCTCTAAAGATTTGTGGAGTGGAGGGAGGGTGAGTGGATTCTCCGATTCCCCGTTTCGCTCCTCAGCGGCGGGGGGGTCCGGGCGGGCGGGCGGTAGGGTCCGGGCGGGGGGGGGGTGCGGGCGGGTGGGCGGTGGGGTCCGGGCGGGCGGTGGGGTCCGGGCGGGAGGGGGGTGCGGGCGGGCGGTGGGGTCCGGGCGGGGGGGGTGCGGGCGGGGCGTGGGCTGCGGGCAGGGGGTGCGGGCGGGCGGGCGGTGGGGTCCGGGCCGGCGGGGGCTGCGGGCAGGGGGTGCGGGCGGGCGGGCGGTGGGGTCCGGGCGGGAGGGGGTGCGGGCGGGGGGTGAGTTACTGGGAAGAGTCCAGGATGGGGAACAATCGGGGGACCAGGCAGCTCGCTCACACACCCTGGTGGCCGGTCCATGAATAGCAACAGCCAGTCGTCTTGTAACGGTCAGGATTTGTGTGGCTGAGGAGATGGGGTGAAATTAAAGGGGAATGTCCTCCTGATTGCCCCATGCCCTCTACCCCAGCCCGAGGGCTTCAATTGTTGGTTTCCTGGCTGCGTCCTCCTGTACTGCCCCTCATTCCAATACCTTTCCCCTGGTTATGGCAGTCCCTTTACTGACCCTGAATTCTCCACCCCCCACCCCTCCCCCCCCAAAACTTGCGGAGGGTGTATCTCCGCTTAACCCCGATTCTCTTGCTCCACCTCACCGATCGTTATAACAGACCATTAGAAACAGGTGGGGGTGGGGAGGGGAGCTTGGCTGTGATACTTCCACAGCTGAATATCCTGCCAGTCACTGCCTGGCCTCTCGCAAGAAGAGTGGTCCCTTGTTGAGCTACCAGGTGGTGCCCAGCATTTGTGGGTCCCGTATTCCAGCGAAAGACCTGTCCCCAAAGTGATTTCTAACATAAGAACATAAGAAATAGAAACAAGAGTCGGCCACACGGCCCCCTCGAGCCTGCTCCGCCATTCAATCAGATCATGGCCGATCTTCGACCTCAACTCCACTTTCCCGCCCGATCCCCATATCCCTTGATTCCCCAGAGTCCAAAAATCTAACGATCTCAGTCTTGAATATACTCAATGACTGAGCATCCACAGCCCTCTGGGGTAGAGAATTCCAAAGATTCACAACCCTCGGAGTGAAGAAATTCCTCCTCATCTCAGTTTTAAATGTCCGACCCCTTATCCTGAGACTATTCCCCCTAGTTCAAGACTCTCCAGTCAGGGGAAACATCCTCTCAGCATCTACCCTGTCAAACCCCCTCAGAATCTTCTATGTTTCAATGAGGTCACCTCTCATTCTTCTCAACTCCAGAGAGTATCGGCCCATTCTACTCAACCTCTCCTCATAGGACAATCCTCTCATCCCAGGAATCAATCTAGTGAACCTTTGTTGCACCGCCTCTAAGGCAAGTATATCCTTCCTTAGATAAGGAGACCAAAACTGTACACAGTACTCCAGGTGAGGTCTCACCAAAGCCCTGTACAATTGTAGTAAGATTTCCTTACTCTTATACTCCAACTCCCTTGCAATAAAAGCCAACATGCCATTTGCCTTCCTAATTGCTTGCTGTACCTGCATGCTAACTTTTTGTGTTTCTTGTACGAGGACACCCAAATCTCTTTGAACACCAACATTTAATAGTTTCTCACCATTTAAAAAAATTTTGTTTTTCTATTTTTCCTACCAAAGTGAATAACCTCACATTTCCCCACATTATACTCCATCTGCCACCTTTTTGCCCACTCACTTAACCTGTCTATATCCCTTTGCAGACTCTTTGTGTCCTCCTCACAGCTTACTTTCCCACCTAGCTTTGCATCGTCAGCAAACTTGGATACATTACACCCGGTCCCTTCATCTAAGTCATTAATATAGATTGTAAATAGCTGAGGCCCAAGCACTGATCCTTGCGGCACCCCACTAGTTACAGCCTGACACCCTGAGAATGACCCGTTTATCCCTACTCTCTGTTTTCTGTCCGTTAACCAATCCTCTATCCATGCTAATATTTTACCCCCAACCCCATGAGCCCTTATCTTGTGTAACAACCTTTTATGTGGCACCTTATCGAATGCCTTTTGAAAATCCAAATATACTCCATCCACTGGTTCCCCTTTATCTACCCTGCTAGTTACATCCTCAAAAAACTGTAATAAATTTGATAAACACGATTTCCCTTTCATAAAACCATGTTGACTCTGCCTAATCATATTATGATTTTCTAAGTGTCCTGTTACCACTTCCTTGATAATGGATTCCAGCATTTTCCCGATGACTGTGTCAGACTAACTGGCCTGTAGTTCCCTGTTTTCTCTCTCCCTCCTTTCTTGAAAAGCGGGGTTACATTTGCTACCTTCCAATCCGCTGGGACCGTTCCAGAATCTAGGGAATTTTGGAAGATCAAAACCAATGAATTCACTATCTCTGCAGCCACCTCTTTTAGAACCCTCGGATGTAGGCCATCAGGTCCAGGGGATTTATCAGCTTTTAGACCCATTATTTTCTCCAGTACTTTTTCTTTACTGATATTAGTTGTTTTAAGTTCCTCACTCTCATTAGACCCTTGGTTTCCCACTATTTCTGGTATTTTTTGTGTCTTCTACTGTGAACAGATACAAAATATTTGTTTAATGTCTCTGCCATTTCCTTATTCCCCATTATAATTTCTCCTGTCTCAGCCTCTAAGGGGCCAATGTTTACGTTCGCTAATCTCTTCCTTTTTACATACTTGTAGAAGCTCTCACAATCTGTTTTGGTGTCCATACTTAAGAAAAGACATACTTGCTCTCGAGACAGTACAAAGAAGGTTCACTCGGTTAATCCCGGGGATGAGGGGGCGGACATGTGAGGAGAGGTTGAGTCGATTGGGACTCTACTCATTGGAGTTCAGAAGAATGAGAGGCGATCTTATTGAAACATATAAGATTGTGAAGGGGTTTGATCGGGTGGATGCAGTAAGGATGTTCCCAAGGATGGGTGAAGCTAGAACTAGGGGGCATAATCTTAGAATAAGGGGCTGCTCTTTCAAAACTGAGATGAGGAGAAACTTCTTCACTCAGAGGGTAGTAGGTCTGTGGAATTTGCTGCCCCAGGGTGCTGTGGAAGCTACATCATTAAATAAATTTAAAACAGAAATAGACAGTTTCCTCGAAGTAAAGGGAATTAGGGGTTATGGGGAGCGGGCAGGAAATTGGACATGAATTTAGATTTGAGGTTAGGATCAGATCAGCCATGATCTTATTGAATGGCGGAGCAGGCTCGAGGGGCCGATTGGCCTACTCCTGCTCCTATTTCTTATGTTCTTATGTTCTTATGTTTATATTTCTTGCTAGTTTACTTTCATATTCTATTTTCTACCTTTCTATCAATTTTTTGGTCATCCTTTGCTGGTTTCTAAAACTCTCCCAATCCTCAGGTTTACCACAATTCTTTGCAACGTTATAGGCCTCTTTTAATCTAATACTATCCTTAAACTCTTAGCCACAGATGGATCATTTTTCCCGTGGAGTTTTTATTTCTGAATGGAATGTCTATTCGTTGAGAATATTGAAATATTTCTTTAAATGTTTGCCATTGCTTATCTACCGTCAAACCCTTTAATCTAATTTCCCAATCTACCTTAGCCAACTCGCCCCTCATACCCATGTAATTGGCTTTATTTACGTTTAAGACTCTAGTTTCGGACTTAAGCATGTCACTCTTAAACTCAACATGAAATTCTATCATATTATGATCACTCTTCCCCAGAGGATCCTTTATTATGAGATTACTAATACACAATTACACAATATCTCATTACGCAATACAAGATCGAAAATAGCCTGTTCCCTGGTTGATTCCACAATGTATTGTTCTAGGAAACTGTCTCGAATGCATTCCATGAACTCGTTCTCCAGACTACCTTTGCCAATTTGATTTGCCTAGTCTATATGGAGATTAAAGTCCCCCATGATTATTGCATTACCTTTGTTACAAGCTCCTGTTATTTCTTGATACTCTGTCCAACGGTGTTGCTACTATTAGGGGGCCTATAAACTACTCCACCAGTGTTTTCTGCCCCTTGTTATTTCTTATCTCTTCCCAGACTGATTCTACTTCCTGATCTTCCGAGCCCAGATCCTTTCTCACCACTGTCCTTGTGTCATCCTTTATTATCAGGGCTACACCCCCTCAATTCCATTCTGCCTGACCTTTCTAAACGTTTCTGATGAGATGGCATTGAATACAAAAGCAAGGAAGTTATGCTAAACCTTTATAAAACACTGGTTAGGCCCCAGCTGGAATATTGTGTCCAATTCTGGGCACCGCACTTTAGGAAGGATGTGAAGGCCTTAGAGAGGGTGCAGAAGAGATTTACTAGAATGGTACCAGGGATGAGGGACTTTAGTTATGTGGAGAGACTGGAGAAGCTGGGATTGTTCTCCTTAGAGCAGAGAAGGTTAAGGGGAGATTTGATCGAGGTGTTCAAAATAATGAGGGGTTTTGATAGAGTAAATAAGGAGAAACTGTTTCCAGTGGCAGGAGGGTCGGTGACCAGAGGACACAGATTTAAGGTAATTGGCAAAAGAGCCAGAGGGGAGATGAGGAAACATTTTTTACACAGTGAGTTGTTCTGATCTGGAATGCGCTGCCTGAAAGGGCGGTGGAAGCAGATTCAGTAATAACTTTCAAAAGGGAATTGGATAAATACCGGAAAAGGGAAAATTTGCAGGGCCATGGGGAAAGAGCAGGGGAGTGGGACTAATTGGATAGCTCTTTCAAAGAGCCGGCACAGGCACGATGGGCCGAATGGCCTCCTTCTGTGCCGTAACATTGTATACCGCTGGGTCAAAATCCTGGAACTCCCTTCCTAACAGCACTGTGGGAGAACCTTCACCACACGGACTGCAGCGGTTCAAGAAGGCGGCTCACCACCACCTGAGGGGGTGACTGGGGAATGGGTAATAAATGCCGGCCTCGCTACCAACGCCCACGTCCCGAGAACGAATAATAAAAGCGTCTGTTGCTGTGTTCCTGGCTCTAAGCATCGGGTGTTTTTTTTCCCAACAGTGGAGAAGTCGGACCCGGGACAGGGAGGAGGTCCCTCCAGGCTCAGTGGAAGCAGCAGTTCATCCTCTGATTCGGGCAGCACCAGTTCCAGCGGGTCGAGCTCCTCCGACACCAGTGAATCCGAATAGACCTTGCAATCCGGGCTCTTGACGTACAGTTTATGCACCGAGGGCTCGCCCTGCTCCCCCGGCCTGCACAACCGGAACCTTACCTCACAGGCTGTTATGGTTGTGCTTTTTTTTTTAATGACACAACCTGAGGAGAGAGAACCTGCCAGGCACATCCCATCGAGGATCGTTCACCCAGCATACGACCGCACGAGTGAGTGTGACTGTGAGTGTGCCAGAGTGTGAGCGCGCGTGTGTGTGTGTGTGTGTGTGTGTGTGAGAGACCTAGAGTGTGCGTGCGTGTGTATATACCTAATTTATTCACATCCCGGACAAAGAAATGATCTCGGGACGAATGGGAGAAGGTGCCGTGCAGGATCCTGTTGAGTGGTGTGGCCTGTGACCTGAGAGATTGGACATCTCTCCCCTGTTTACACTGGTGGTGCACAGGCTGACCGCTTTCTGACACTTTGGGTGCTCTGTATTTACCTGTTTCCATCTGTACTGTTTCTTAAGGACTTTTGTCATTTTATTTTGGGTGATAGGAGGGATGGGAGGGGGAGGGGGGTCCATTGTACAGAGGAGGGGCTAAAAGTTTAGGGTTCAGGGGTTCAAAAAGGCAGTTTCAGATACCTCCACCCCCTTCAGAGATAAACAGGATGGATTGTGGGGGTGCTGTTTTAAGACTAAAAGAGACTTGAAAATCATGGTTATATTTTTACCTGCTCCATTTGTGGGCAACTGGGAGTGTCCTGTAAGTTGAACAGAACTTATCGAGTGTTTTTCATTTTTACCCTTTCAAACACTTCATTCTTTCAATCAGAGACGAGCAATGAAGCACAGCAATCCTGGAGCTGGAAGGTAATGTATTGGTGGATAATACTGAGATTGTGAGCTCCTGTCCCTCGGGTTACTGTCTGCGAGCTCCTCGCGCTCTCGCTCTCTCTCTCTCTCTCTCTCTCTCTCCATTACTGTCTGCGAGCTCCTCTCCCTCGGGTTACTGTCTGCGAGCTCCTCGCGCTCTCGCTCTCTCTCTCTCTCTCTCTCCGTTACTGTCTGCGAGCTCCTCTCCCTCGGGTTACTGTCTGCGAGCTCCTCGCGGTCTCGCTCTCTCTCCGTTACTGTCTGCGAGCTCCTCTCCCTCGGGTTATTGTCTGCGAGCTCCTCGCGCTCTCGCTGTCTCTCTCTCTCTCGGGTTACTGTCTGCGAGCTCCTCGCGCTCTCGCTGTCTCTCTCTCTCTCCATTACTGTCTGCGAGCTCCTCTCCCTCGGGTTACTGTCTGCGAGCTCCTCGCGCTCTCGCTCTCTCTCTCTCTCTCCATTACTGTCTGCGAGCTCCTCTCCCTCGGGTTACTGTCTGCGAGCTCCTCTCGCTCTCGCTCTCTCTCTCTCTCTCTCCGTTACTGTCTGCGAGCTCCTCGCGCTCTCGCTCTCTCTCTCTCTCTCTCCGTTACTGTCTGCGAGCTCCTCTCCCTCGGGTTACTGTCTGCGAGCTCCTCGCGCTCTCGCTCTCTCTCCGTTACTGTCTGCGAGCTCCTCTCCCTCGGGTTATTGTCTGCGAGCTCCTCGCGCTCTCGCTGTCTCTCTCTCTCTCGGGTTACTGTCTGCGAGCTCCTCGCGCTCTCGCTGTCTCTCTCTCTCTCCATTACTGTCTGCGAGCTCCTCTCCCTCGGGTTACTGTCTGCGAGCTCCTCGCGCTCTCGCTCTCTCTCTCTCTCTCCATTACTGTCTGCGAGCTCCTCTCCCTCGGGTTACTGTTTGCGAGCTCCTCTCGCTCTCGCTCTCTCTCTCTCTCTCTCCGTTACTGTCTGCGAGCTCCTCGCGCTCTCGCTGTCTCTCTCTCTCTCTCCATTACTGTCTGCGAGCTCCTCTCCCTCGGGTTACTGTCTGCGAGCTCCTCGCGCTCTCGCTCTCTCTCTCCGTTACTGTCTGCGAGCTCCTCTCGGGTTACTGTCTGCGAGCTCCTCTCCCTCCGGTTACTGTCTGCGAGCTCCTTTCTCTCTCTCTCTCTCTCTCTTACTGACTGCGAGCTCCTCTCTCGCTCCCTTACTGACTGCGAGCTCCTCTCTCTCTCTCTCTCTCCATTCCTGGCTGCGAGCTCCTCTCTCTCTCTCTCTCTCTCTGCATTCCTGACTGCGAGCTCCTCTCTCTCTCTCCATTCCTGGCTGCGAGCTCCTCTCTCTCTCTCTCTCTCTCTCTCCATTCCTGACTGCGAGCTCCTCTCTCTCTCTCTCTCTCCATTCCTGACTGCGAGCTTCTCTCTCTCTCTCTCTCTCTCTCCATTCCTGACTGCGAGCTCCTCTCTCTCTCTCTCCATTCTTGACTGCGAGCTCCTCTCTCTCTCTCTCCATTCCTGACTGCGAGCTCCTCTCTCTCTCTCTCCATTCCTGACTGCGAGCTCCTCTCTCTCTCTCTCCATTCCTGACTGCGAGCTCCTCTCTCTCTCTCCATTCCTGACTGCGAGCTCCTTTCTCTCTCTCCATTCCTGACTGCGAGCTCCTCTCTCTCTCTCCATTCCTGACTGCGAGCTCCTCTCTCTCTCCATTCCTGACTGCGAGCTCATCTCTCTCTCTCTCTCTCTCTCTCCATTCCTGACTGCGAGTTCCTCTCTCTCTCTCCATTCCTGACTGCGAGCTCCTCTCTCTCTCTCTCTCTCACACTGACTGCGAGCTCCTCTCTCTCTCTCTCTCTCTCTCCAGTCCTGACTGCGAGCTCCTCTCTCTCTCTCTTGCTCCGTTACTGACTGACTGCGAGCTCCTCTCTCTCTCTCTCCCTGTTGCTGACTGCGAGCTCCTCTCCCTCTCTCCGTTACTGACTGCGAGCTCCTCTCTCTCTCCATTACTGACTGCGAGCTCCTCTCTCTCTCTCCGTTACTGACTGCGAGCTCCTCTCGTTCTCCATTCCTGACTGCGAGCTCCTCTCTCTCTCCATTCCTGACTGCGAGCTCCTCTCTCTCTCTCTCTCTCTCCGTTACTGACTGCGAGCTCCTCTCCCTCTCTCTCTCTCTCCGTTACTGGCTGCGTGCTTCTCTCTCTTTCAATTCCTGACTGCGCGCTCCTTTCTCTCTCTCTCCGTTACTGACTGCGAGCTCCTCTCTCTCTCTCTCTCTCTCTCTCCATTCCTGACTGCGAGCTCCTTTATCTCTCTCTCTCCATTCCTGACTGCGTGCTTCTCTCTCTCCGTTACTGACTGCGAGCTCCTCTCTCCGTTACTGACTGCGAGCTCCTCTCTCCGTTACTGACTGCGAGCTCCTCTCTCTCTCCATTCCTGACTGCGAGCTCCTCTCTCTCTCCGTTACTGACTGCGAGCTCCTCTCTCTCTCTCCATTCCTGACTGCGTGCTTCTCTCTCTCCGTTACTGACTGCGAGCTCCTCTCTCCGTTACTGACTGCGAGCTCCTCTCTCTCTCCATTCCTGACTGCGAGCTCCTCTCTCTCTCTCTCCATTCCTGACTGCGAGCTCCTCTCTCTCCATTCCTGACTGCGAGCTCCTCTCTCTCTCTCCATTCCTGACTGCGAGCTCCTCTCTCTCTCTCCATTCCTGACTGCGAGCTCCTCTCTCTCTCCATTCCTGACTGCGAGCTCCTCTCTCTCTCCATTCCTGACTGCGAGCTCCTCTCTCTCTCCATTCCTGACTGCGAGCTCCTCTCTCTCTCTATTCCTGACTGCGAGCTCCTCTCTCTCTATCTCTCTCTTTCCATTCCTGACTGCGAGCTCCTCTCTTTCTCCATTACTGACTGCGAGCTCCTCTCTCCCCAATCCTGACTGCGAGCTCCTCTCTCTCTTTCTCCATTACTGACTGCGTGCTCTGTCTCCCTTGGTTACTGATCACTCGTTTGGTTACTGTGTTCTCCTACGTTGCTCGTTTAATGACCACATGCTGCCATCTTACTTGGTTTCTGGTTGTATGCTACTGTCTCACTCAGTTTATTGATCAATTCCTGGTTTCTTTCGTTGGAGCAAATGTATTTTTTAATACTTTATTTTAATATTTTTTATGGCTGCAGCACGGATGGTTTGAGAGCTAAATTGCTGAACTTTTAACAGGCATTGTCCCAGTTGCAGAGGTCCCGAGCTGGGACACTGACAGAAACTTAAACCTCACACCAGGCTTCCCTGGTTTGGTTTCTCAAACTTTTCCTTTCCCCTGACACTCATCTTTTATGTATTGTGCATGCAGGTTTACGGTAACTCCTAATATTTTTTAATGCTGTTTACAGTTATAATTTTAAATTCTGTTGATAGAAAATGTTAGGTACAAGTTGATGTAGTGATTGCTTATTGTATGAAGCAACGTATCAGCACTGGGTGCCCCACTGAAACTAAAACTACTCAATAATGCCTCACCTTTCATTATTTTGTTTCTTTGATTGTTGACATTCAGAGGAGGGGGTGATGTGGGGCCCACAGTGTGAGGCCCACAGGTTTCATAATAAATTCCAAAAGTATGCTGACATATGTTTCTCTGTTGTACCTCTCTCTCGTACCTCCCTCCCTCTCTCTGTGAGTCCCTCCCTCCCTTCATCTCCCTCCCTCCCTCCCTTCATCTCCCTCCCTCCCTCCCTCCATCTCCCTCCCTCCCTCCCTCCCTTCATCTCCCTCCCTCCCTCCCTCCCTCCCTCCCTCCCTCCCTTCATCTCCCTCCCTCCCTTCATCTCCCTCCCTCCCTCCCTCCCTCCTTCCCTCCCTCCCTCCCTCCCTCCCTCCCTTCATCTCCCTCCCTCCCTTCATCTCCCTCCCTCCCTCCCTCCCTCCCTTCATCTCCCTCCCTCCCTCCATCTCCCTCCCTCCCTCCATCTCCCTCCCTCCATCTCCCTCCCTCCATCTCCCTCCCTCCATCTCCCTCCCTCCATCTCCCTCCCTCCATCTCCCTCCCTCCATCTCCCTCCCTCCATCTCCCTCCCTCCATCTCCCTCCCTCCATCTCCCTCCCTCCATCTCCCTCCCTCCCTCCGTCTCCCTCCCTCCCTCCGTCTCCCTCCCTCCGTCTCCCTCCCTCCATCTCCCTCCCTCCCTCCCTTCATCTCCCTCCCTTCATCGCCCTCCCTCCCTCCCTTCATCGCCCTCCCTCCCTCCCTTCATCGCCCTCCCTCCCTCCCTTCATCTCCCTCCCTCCCTCCCTTCATCTCCCTCCCTCCCTCCCTTCATCTCCCTCCCTCCCTCCCTTCATCTCCCTCCCTCCCTCCCTTCATCTCCCTCCCTCCCTTCATCTCCCTCCCTCCCTCCCTTCATCTCCCTCCCTCCCTCCCTTCATCTCCCTCCCTCCCTCCCTTCATCTCCCTCCCTCCCTCCCTTCATCTCCCTCCCTCCCTCCCTTCATCTCCCTCCCTCCCTCCCTTCATCTCCCTCCCTCCCTCCCTTCATCTCCCTCCCTCCCTCCCTTCATCTCCCTCCCTCACTCCCTTCATCTCCCTCCCTCCCTCCCTTCATCTCCCTCCCTCCCTCCCTTCATCTCCCTCCCTCCCTCCCTTCATCTCCCTCCCTCCCTCCCTTCATCTCCCTCCCACCCTTCATCTCCCTCCCTCCCACCCTTCATCTCCCTCCCTCCCTCCCTTCATCTCCCTCCCTCCCTTCATCTCCCTCCCTCCCTCCCTTCATCTCCCTCCCTCCCTCCCTCATCTCCCTCCCTCCCTCCCTTCATCTCCCTCCCTCCCTCCCTTCATCTCCCTCCCTCCCTCCCTTCATCTCCCTCCCTCCCTCCCTTCATCTCCCTCCCTCCCTCCCTTCATCTCCCTCCCTCCCTTCATCTCCCTCCCTCCCTCCCTTCATCTCCCTCCCTCCCTCCCTTCATCTCCCTCCCTCCCTCCCTTCATCTCCCTCCCTCCCTCCCTTCATCTCCCTCCCTCCCTCCCTTCATCTCCCTCCCTCCCTCCCTTCATCTCCCTCCCTCCCTCCCTTCATCTCCCTCCCTCACTCCCTTCATCTCCCTCCCTCCTCCTTCATCTCCCTCCCTCCCTCCTTCATCTCCCTCCCTCCCTCCCTTCATCTCCCTCCCTCCCTCCCTTCATCTCCCTCCCACCCTTCATCTCCCTCCCTCCCACCCTTCATCTCCCTCCCTCCCTCCTTCATCCCTCCCTCCCTTCATCTCCCTCCCTCCCTCCCTTCATCTCCCTCCCTCCCTCCCTTCATCTCCCTCCCTCCCTCCCTTCATCTCCCTCCCTCCCTCCCTTCATCTCCCTCCCTCCCTCCCTTCATCTCCCTCCCTCCCTCCCTTCATCTCCCTCCCTTCATCTCCCTCCCTTCATCTCCCTCCCTCCCTCCCTTCATCTCCCTCCCTCCCTCCCTTCATCTCCTCCCTCCCTCCCTTCATCTCCCTCCCTCCCTCCATCTCCCTCCCTCCATCTCCCTCCCTCCATCTCCCTCCCTCCCTCCCCTCCCTCCATCTCCCTCCCTCCATCTCCCTCCCTCCATCTCCCTCCCTCCCTCCCTCCGTCTCCCTCCCTCCCTCCCTTCGTCTCCCTCCCTCCCTTCATCTCCCTCCCTCCCTCCCTTCATCTCCCTCCCTTCATCTCCCTCCCTTCATCTCCCTCCCTTCATCTCCCTCCCTTCATCTCCCTCCCTCCCTTCATCTCCCTCCCTCCCTTCATCTCCCTCCCTCCCTCCCTTCATCTCCCTCCCTCCCTCCCTTCATCTCCCTCCCTCCCTCCCTTCATCTCCCTCCCTCCATCTCCCTCCCTCCCTCCCTTCATCTCCCTCCCTCCCTCACTTCATCTCCCTCCCTCCCTTCATCTCCCTCCCTCCCTTCATCTCCCTCCCTCCCTTCATCTCCCTCCCTCCATCTCCCTCCCTGCCTTCATCTCCTCCCTCCATCTCCCTCCCCCTCCCTCCCTCCTCCATCTCCCTCTCTCCCTCCCTCCATCTATCTCCCTCTCCCTCCCTCCATCTCCCTCCCTCCCTCCATCTCCCTCCCTCCCTCCATCTCCTCCCTCCCTTCATCTCCCTCCTCCCTCCCTTCATCTGCCTCCCTCCCTCCCTTCATCTGCCTCCCTCCCTCCCTTCATCTGCCTCCCTCCCTCCCTTCATCTCCCTCCCTCCCTTCCTCCTCCCTTCCTTCATCTCCCTCCCTTCCTTCATCTCCCTCCCTCCTTTCATCTCCCTCCCTTCATCTCCCTCCCTCCCTCTCCCTCCCTTCCTCCCTCCCCTCCCTTCCTCCCTCCCCCTCCCTTCCTCCCTCCATCTCCCTCCTTCATCTCCCTCCCTTCATCTCCCTCCCTCCCTCCCTTCATCTCCCTCCCTCCCTCCCTTCATCTCCCTCCCTCCCTTCATCTCCCTCCCTCCCTCCCTTCATCTCCTCCCTCCTTCCTTCATCTCCTCCCTCCTTCCCTTCATCTCCCTCCCTCCCTCCCTTCATCTCCCTCCCTCCCTCCCTCCCTCTCCCTCCCTCTCCCTCCCTCTCCCTCCCTCCCTACATCTCCCTCCTTCATCTCCCTCCTCCCTCCCTTCATCCCTCCCTCCTCCCTCCCTTCATCTCCCTCCCTCTCTCCAGCTCCCTTCATCTCCCTCCCTCTCCCTCCTCCCTCTCTCCATCTCCCTCTCTCCATCTCCCTCTCTCCATCTCCCTCCCTCCATCTCCCTCCCTCCATCTCCCTCCTTCCATCTCCCTCCTCCATCTCCCTCCCTCCATCTCCCTCCCTCCATCTCCCTCCCTCCATCTCCCTCCCTCCATCTCCCTCCCTCCATCTCCCTCCATCTCCCTCCCTCCATCTCCTCCATCTCCCTCCCTCCATCTCCCCTCCTCCATCTCCCTCCCTCCATCTCCCTCCCTCCATCTCCCTCCCTCCATCTCCCTCCTCCCTCTCCCTCCCTCCATCTCCCTCCCTCCCTCTCCCTCCCTCCATCTCCCTCCCTCCATCTCCCTCCCTCCATCTCCCTCCCTCCATCTCCCTCCCTCCCTCCCTTCATCTCCCTCCCTTCATCTCCCTCCCTCCCTCCCTTCATCTCCCTCCCTCCCTCCCTTCATCTCCCTCCCTCCCTCCCTTCATCTCCCTCCCTCCCTCCCTCCCTCCCTTCATCTCCCTCCCTCCCTCCCTTCATCTCCCTCCCTCCCTTCATCTCCCTCCCTCCCTCCCTTCATCTCCCTCCCTCCCTCCCTTCATCTCCCTCCCTCCTCCCTTCATCTCCCTCCCTCCCTCCCTTCATCTCCCTCCCTTCATCTCCCTTCATCTCCCTCCCTCCCTCCATCTCCCTCCCTCCCTCCCTTCATCTCCCTCCCTCCCTCCATCTCCCTCCCTCCCTCCTTCATCTCCCTCCCTCCCTCCCTTCATCTCCCTCCCTCCCTTCATCTCCCTCCCTCCCTCCCTCCCTCCCTTCCTTCATCTCCCTCCCTCCCTCCCTCCCTTCCTTCATCTCCCTCCCTCCCTCCCTCCATCTCCCTCCCTCCCTCCCTCCCTACATCTCCCTCCCTCCCTCCCTCCTCCCTCCCTCCCTCATTCTCCCTCCCTTCATCTCCCTCCCTCCCTCCTTAATCTCCCTCCCTTCATCTCCCTCCCTTCATCTCCCTCCTTCCCTCCCTCCTCCCTCCCTCCCTCCTCCCTCCCTTCACCTTCATCTCCCTCCCTTCATCTCCCTCCTTCATCTCCCTCCTTCATCTCCCTCCCTTCATCTCCCTCCCTTCATCTCCCTCCCTCCATCTCCCTCCCTCCCTCCATCTCCCTCCTCCCTCCATCTCCCTCCCTCCCTTCATCTCCCTCCCTTCATCTCCCTCCCTCCCTCCCTCCTCCCTCCCTCCCTCCCTCCCTCCCTCCCTTCATCTCCCTCCCTCCCTCCCTTCATCTCCCTCCCTCCCTCCCTTCATCTCCTCCCTCCATCTCCCTCCCTTCATCTCCCTCCCTCCCTTCATCTCCCTCCCTTCATCTCCCTCCCTCCATCTCCCTCCCTCCCTTCATCTCCCTCCCTTCATCTCCCTCCCTTCATCTCCCTCCCTTCATCTCCCTCCCTCCCTTCATCTCCCTCCCTCCATCTCCCTCCCTCCATCTCCCTCCCTTCATCTCCCTCCCTCCCTCCCTTCATCTCCCTCCCTTCATCTCCCTCCCTCCCTTCATCTCCCTCCCTCCCTTCATCTCCCTCCCTCCCTCCCTTCATCTCCCTCCCTCCCTCCCTTCATCTCCCTCCCTCCCTCCCTTCATCTCCCTCCCTCCCTCCCTTCATCTCCTCCCTCCCTCCCTTCATCTCCCTCCCTCCCTCCCTTCATCTCCCTCCCTCCCTCCCTTCATCTCCCTCCCTTCATCTCCCTCCCTTCATCTCCTCCCTTCATCTCCTCCTTCATCTCCCTCCCTCCCTCCCTTCATCTCCCTCCTCCCTCCCTTCATCTCCCTCCCTCCCTCCTTCATCTCCCTCCCTCCCTCCCTTCATCTCCCTCCCTCCCTCCCTTCATCTCCTCCCTCCCTCCCTTCATCTCCTCCCTCCCTCCTCCCTCCCTCCCTCCCTTCCTTCATCTCCCTCCCTCCCTCCCTTCCTTCATCTCCCTCCCTCCCACCCTCCCTACATCTCCTCCCTCCCTCCCTTCATCTCCCTCCCTCCCTCCACTCCCTCCTCCCTCCTTCATCTCCCTCCCTCCCTCTCCCTCCCTCCCTCCCTTCATCTCCCTCCCTTCATCTCCCTCCCTCCCTCCCTTCATCTCCCTCCCTCCTCCCTTCATCTCCTCCCTCCCTCCCTCCCTCCCTTCATCTCCCTCCCCCTCCCTTCATCTCCTCCTTCATCTCCCTCCCTCCTCCCTCCCTTCATCTCCCTCCCTCCTTCATCTCCCTCCCTCCCTTCATCTCCCTCCCTCCCTTCATCTCCCTCCCTTCATCTCCCTCCCTCCCTTCATCTCCCTCCCTTCATCTCCCTCCTTCATCTCCCTCCTTCCTCCATCTCCCTCCCTTCATCTCCTCCCTTCATCTCCCTCCCTCCCTCCCTCCCTTCATCTCCCTCCCTCCATCTCCCTCCGTTCATCTCCCTCCCTCCCTTCATCTGCCTCCCTTCATCTCCCTCCCTCCCTTCATCTCCCTCCCTTCATCTCCCTCCCTTCATCTCCCTCCCTTCATCTCCCTCCCTTCATCTCCCTCCCTTCATCTCCCTCCCTTCATCTCCCTCCCTTCATCTCCCTCCCTTCATCTCCCTCCCTCCCTTCATCTCCCTCCCTTCATCTCCCTCCCTCCCTTCATCTCCCTCCCTTCATCTCCCTCCCTTCATCTCCCTCCCTTCATCTCCCTCCCTTCATCTCCCTCCCTTCATCTCCCTCCCTTCATCTCCCTCCCTTCATCTCCCTCCCTTCATCTCCCTTCCTCATCTCCCTCCCTCAATCTCCCTCCCTCCCTCCCTCCATCTCCCTCCCTCCCTCCCTCCCTCCATCTCCCTCCCTCCTCCCTCCATCTCCCTCCATCTCCCTCCCTCCCTCCCTCCATCTCCCTCCCTCCCTCCATCTCCTCCCTCCCTCCATCTCCTCCCTCCTCCATCCTCTCCTCCCTCCCTCCCTCCCTCCCTCCCTCCCTCCATCTCCCTCCCTCCCTCCATCTCCCTACCTCCCTCCATCTCCCTCCCTCCCTCCATCTCCCTCCCTCCCTCCATCTCCCTCCCTCCCTCCATCTCCCTCCCTCCCTCCATCTCCCTCCCTCCCTTCATCTCCCTCCCTTCATCTCCTCCCTCCCTCCCTCCCTTCATCTCCTCCCTCCCTCCCTCCATCTCCCTCCCTTCATCTCCCTCCCTCCCTTCATCTCCCTCCCTTCATCTCCCTCCCTCCATCTCCCTCCCTCCCTTCATCTCCCTCCCTCCCTTCATCTCCCTCCTCCCTTCATCTCACTCCCTCCCTTCATCTCCCTCCCTCCCTTCATCTCCCTCCCTCCCTTCATCTCCCTCCATTCATCTCCCTCCCTTCATCTCCCTCACTCCATCTCCCTCCCTCCATCTCCCTCCATCTCACTCCCTCCATCTCACTCCCTCCATCTCCCTCCCTCCATCTCCCCCCCTCCATCTCCCTCCCTCCATCTCCCTCCCTCCATCTCCCTCCCTCCATCTCCCTCCCTCCATCTCCCTCCCTCCATCTCCCTCCCTCCCTTCATCTCCCTCCCTTCATCTCCCTCCCTCCCTTCATCTCCCTCCCTCCCTTCATCTCCCTCCCTCCCTTCATCTCCCTCCCTCCCTTCATCTCCCTCCCTCCCTTCATCTCCCTCCCTCCCTCCCTTCATCTCCCTCCCTTCATCTCCCTCCCTTCATCTCCCTCCTCCCTTCATCTCCCTCCCTCCCTCCCTTCATCTCCTCCCTCCCTCCCTTCATCTCCCTCCCTCCCTCCCTCCCTTCCTTCATCTCCCTCCCTCCCTCCCTCCCTTCCTTCATCTCCCTCCCTCCCTCCCACCCTCCCTACATCTCCCTCCCTCCCTCCCTTCATCTCCCTCCCTCCCTCCCTTCATCTCCCTCCCTCCCTCCCTTCATCTCCCTCCCTCCCTTCATCTCCCTCCCTTCATCTCCCTCCCTTCATCTCCCTCCCTTCATCTCCCTCCCTTCATCTCCCTCCCTTCATCTCCCTCCCTCCCTCCCTTCATCTCCCTCCCTCCCTCCCTTCATCTCCCTCCTCCATCTCCTCCCTCCATCTCCCTCCCTTCATCTCCCTCCCTCCCTCCCTTCATCTCCCTCCCTTCATCTCCCTCCCTCCCTTCATCTCCCTCCCTCCCTTCATCTCCCTCCCTCCCTCCCTTCATCTCCCTCCCTCCCTCCCTTCATCTCCCTCCCTCCCTCCCTTCATCTCCCTCCCTCCCTCCCTTCATCTCCCTCCCTCCCTCCCTTCATCTCCCTCCCTCCCTCCCTTCATCTCCCTCCCTCCCTCCCTTCATCTCCCTCCCTTCATCTCCCTCCCTTCATCTCCCTCCCTTCATCTCCCTCCCTTCATCTCCCTCCCTTCATCTCCCTCCCTCCCTCCCTTCATCTCCCTCCCTCCCTCCCTTCATCTCCCTCCCTCCCTCCCTTCATCTCCCTCCCTCCCTCCCTTCATCTCCCTCCCTCCCTCCCTTCATCTCCCTCCCTCCCTCCCTTCATCTCCCTCCCTCCCTCCCTCCCTCCCTCCCTCCCTTCCTTCATCTCCCTCCCTCCCTCCCTTCCTTCATCTCCCTCCCTCCCACCCTCCCTACATCTCCCTCCCTCCCTCCCTTCATCTCCCTCCCTCCCTCCCTCCCTCCCTTCATCTCCCTCCCTCCCTCCCTTCATCTCCCTCCCTTCATCTCCCTCCCTCCCTCCCTCCCTCCCTCCCTTCATCTCCCTCCCTCCCTTCATCTCCCTCCCTCCCTTCATCTCCCTCCCTTCATCTCCCTCCCTCCCTTCATCTCCCTCCCTTCATCTCCCTCCCTTCATCTCCCTCCCTTCATCTCCCTCCCTCCCTCCATCTCCCTCCCTTCATCCTCCCTTCATCTCCCTCCCTCCCTCCCTCCCTTCATCTCCCTCCCTCCATCTCCCTCCGTTCATCTCCCTCCCTCCGTTCATCTCCCTCCCTCCCTTCATCTGCCTCCCTTCATCTCCCTCCCTCCCTTCATCTCCCTCCCTTCATCTCCCTCCCTTCATCTCCCTCCCTTCATCTCCCTCCCTTCATCTCCCTCCCTTCATCTCCCTCCCTTCATCTCCCTCCCTTCATCTCCCTCCCTTCATCTCCCTCCCTTATCCCTTCATCTCCCTCCCTTCATCTCCCTCCCTTCATCTCCCTCCCTTCATCTCCCTCCCTTCATCTCCCTCCCTTCATCTCCCTCCCTTCATCTCCCTCCCTCCCTTCATCTCCCTCCCTTCATCTCCCTCCCTCCCTTCATCTCCCTCCCTTCATCTCCCTCCCTTCATCTCCCTCCCTTCATCTCCCTCCCTTCATCTCCCTCCCTTCATCTCCCTCCCTTCATCTCCCTTCCTCCATCTCCCTCCCTCAATCTCCCTCCCTCCCTCCCTCCATCTCCCTCCCTCCCTCCCTCCCTCCATCTCCCTCCCTCCCTCCCTCCATCTCCTCCATCTCCCTCCCTCCCTCCCTCCATCTCCCTCCCTCCCTCCATCTCCCTCCCTCCCTCCATCTCCCTCCCTCCCTCCATCTCCCTCCCTCCCTCCATCTCCCTCCCTCCCTCCCTCCCTCCCTCCCTCCCTCCATCTCCCTCCCTCCCTCCATCTCCCTACCTCCCTCCATCTCCCTCCCTCCCTCCATCTCCCTCCCTCCCTCCATCTCCCTCCCTCCCTCCATCTCCCTCCCTCCCTCCATCTCCCTCCCTCCCTCCATCTCCCTCCCTCCCTCCATCTCCCTCCCTCCCTTCATCTCCCTCCCTTCATCTCCCTCCCTCCCTCCCTCCCTTCATCTCCCTCCCTCCCTCCCTCCATCTCCCTCCCTTCATCTCCCTCCCTCCCTTCATCTCCCTCCCTTCATCTCCCTCCCTTCATCTCCCTCCCTCCATCTCCCTCCCTCCCTTCATCTCCCTCCCTCCCTTCATCTCCCTCCCTCCCTTCATCTCACTCCCTCCCTTCATCTCCCTCCCTCCCTTCATCTCCCTCCCTCCCTTCATCTCCCTCCATTCATCTCCCTCCCTTCATCTCCCTCACTCCATCTCCCTCCCTCCATCTCCCTCCATCTCACTCCCTCCATCTCACTCCCTCCATCTCCCTCCCTCCATCTCCCCCCCTCCATCTCCCTCCCTCCATCTCCCTCCCTCCATCTCCCTCCCTCCATCTCCCTCCCTCCATCTCCCTCCCTCCCTTCATCTCCCTCCCTTCATCTCCCTCCCTCCCTTCATCTCCCTCCCTCCCTTCATCTCCCTCCCTCCCTTCATCTCCCTCCCTCCCTTCATCTCCCTCCCTCCCTTCATCTCCCTCCCTCCCTTCATCTCCCTCCCTCCCTCCCTTCATCTCCCTCCCTTCATCTCCCTCCCTTCATCTCCCTCCCTCCCTTCATCTCCCTCCCTCCCTCCCTTCATCTCCCTCCCTCCCTCCCTTCATCTCCCTCCCTCCCTCCCTCCCTCCCTCCCTCCCTTCCTTCATCTCCCTCCCTCCCTCCCTCCCTTCCTTCATCTCCCTCCCTCCCTCCCACCCTCCCTACATCTCCCTCCCTCCCTCCCTTCATCTCCCTCCCTCCCTCCCTTCATCTCCCTCCCTCCCTCCCTTCATCTCCCTCCCTCCCTTCATCTCCCTCCCTCCCTTCATCTCCCTCCCTTCATCTCCCTCCCTTCATCTCCCTCCCTTCATCTCCCTCCCTTCATCTCCCTCCCTCCCTCCCTTCATCTCCCTCCCTCCCTCCCTTCATCTCCCTCCCTCCCTCCCTCCCTCCCTCCCTCCCTCCCTCCCTTCATCTCCCTCCCTTCATCTCCCTCCCTCCCTCCCTCCCTCCCTTCATCTCCCTCCCTTCATCTCCCTCCCTTCATCTCCCTCCCTTCATCTCCCTCCCTTCATCTCCCTCCCTCCATCTCCCTCCCTCCCTCCATCTCCCTCCTTTCATCTCCCTCCCTTCATCTCCCTCCCTCCCTCCCTTCATCTCCCTCCCTTCATCTCCCTCCCTCCATCTCCCTCCGTTCATCTCCCTCCCTCCCTTCATCTGCCTCCCTTCATCTCCCTCCCTCCCTTCATCTGCCTCCCTTCATCTCCCTCCCTCCCTTCATCTGCCTCCCTTCATCTCCCTCCCTCCCTTCATCTCCCTCCCTCCCTTCATCTCCCTCCCTTCATCTCCCTCCCTTCATCTCCCTCCCTTCATCTCCCTCCCTTCATCTCCCTCCCTTCATCTCCCACCCTCCCTCCCTCCCTCCCTCCCTCCCTCCCTCCCTTCATCTCCCTCCCTCCCTCCCTTCATCTCCCTCCCTCCCTCCCTTCATCTCCCTCCCTTCATCTCCCTCCTTCATCTCCCTCCCTCCCTCCCTCCCTCTCCCTCCCTTCATCTCCCTCCCTCCCTTCATCTCCCTCCCTCCCTCCCCTCCCTCCCTCCCTCCCTCCCTCCCTCCCTCCCTCCCTCCCTCCCTCCCTCCCTCCCTTCATCTCCCTCCCTCCCTTCATCTCCCTCCCTCCCTTCATCTCCCTCCCTTCATCTCCCTCCCTTCATCTCCCTCCCTCCCTTCATCTCCCTCCCTTCATCTCCCTCCCTTCATCTCCCTCCCTTCATCTCCCTCCCTCCATCTCCCTCCCTCCCTCCATCTCCCTCCTTTCATCTCCCTCCCTTCATCTCCCTCCCTCCCTCCCTCCCTCCCTCCCTTCATCTCCCTCCCTCCATCTCCCTCCGTTCATCTCCCTCCCTCCCTTCATCTGCCTCCCTTCATCTCCCTCCCTCCCTTCATCTGCCTCCCTTCATCTCCCTCCCTCCCTTCATCTCCCTCCCTTCATCTCCCTCCCTTCATCTCCCTCCCTTCATCTCCCTCCCTCCATCTCCCTCCCTCCCTTCCTTCATCTCCCTCCCTCCCTCCCTTCATCTCCCACCCTCCCTCCCTCCCTCCCTCCCTCCCTCCCTCCCTCCCTCCCTTCATCTCCCTCCCTCCCTCCCTCCCTCCCTTCATCTCCCTCCCTTCATCTCCCTCCCTCCCTCCCTCCCTCCCTTCATCTCCCTCCCTCCCTTCATCTCCCTCCCTCCCTTCATCTCCCTCCCTTCATCTCCCTCCCTTCATCTCCCTCCCTCCCTTCATCTCCCTCCCTTCATCTCCCTCCCTTCATCTCCCTCCCTTCATCTCCCTCCCTCCATCTCCCTCCCTCCCTCCATCTCCCTTCTTTCATCTCCCTCCCTTCATCTCCCTCCCTCCCTCCCTCCCTCCCTCCCTTCATCTCCCTCCCTCCCTCCCTCCCTTCATCTCCCTCCCTCCATCTCCCTCCGTTCATCTCCCTCCCTCCCTTCATCTGCCTCCCTTCATCTCCCTCCCTCCCTTCATCTGCCTCCCTTCATCTCCCTCCCTCCCTTCATCTCCCTCCCTTCATCTCCCTCCCTTCATCTCCCTCCCTTCATCTCCCTCCCTTCATCTCCCTCCCTTCATCTCCCTCCCTCCATCTCCCTCCCTCCCTTCCTTCATCTCCCTCCCTTCATCTCCCTCCCTTCATCTCCCTCCCTTCATCTCCCTCCCTTCATCTCCCTTCCTCCATCTCCCTCCCTCAATCTCCCTCCCTCCATCTCCCTCCCTCCCTCCATCTCCCTCCCTCCCTCCCTCCATCTCCCTCCCTCCCTCCATCTCCCTCCCTCCCTCCCTCCCTCCCTCCCTCCATCTCCCTCCCTCCCTCCCTCTCCCTCCCTCCATCTCCCTCCCTCCCTCCATCTCCCTCCCTCCCTCCCTCCATCTCCCTCCCTCCCTCCATCTCCCTCCCTCCCTCCCTCCATCTCCCTCCCTCCCTCCCTCCATCTCCCTACCTCCCTCCATCTCCCTACCTCCCTCCATCTCCCTACCTCCCTCCATCTCCCTACCTCCCTCCATCTCCCTCCCTCCCTCCATCTCCCTCCCTCCCTCCATCTACCTCCCTCCCTCCATCTCCCTCCCTCCCTCCATCTCCCTCCCTCCCTTCATCTCCCTCCCTTCATCTCCCTCCCCTTCATCTCCCTCCCTTCATCTCCCTCCCTTCATCTCCCTCCCTTCATCTCCCTCCCTCCCTCTCCCTCCCTTCCTCTCCCTCCCTCCCTCTCTCCCTCTCCCTCCTTCCCTCCCTTCCTTCATCTCCCTCCCTCCATCTCCCTCCCTTCCTTCATCTCCCTCCCTCCCTCCATCTCCCTCCCTCCCTCCATCTCCCTCCCTCCCTTCATCTCCCTCCCTTCATCTCCCTCCCTTCATCTCCCTCCCTTCATCTCCCTCCCTTCATCTCCCTCCCTTCATCTCCCTCCCTTCATCTCCCTCCCTTCATCTCCCTCCCTTCCTCTCCCTCCCTCCCTCTCTCCCTCTCCCTCCTTCCCTCCCTTCCTTCATCTCCCTCCCTCCATCTCCCTCCCTTCCTTCATCTCCCTCCCTCCATCTCCCTCCCTCCCTCCATCTCCCTCCCTCTCCCTCCCTTCATCTCCCTCCCTCCCTTCATCTCCCTCCCTCCCTTCATCTGCCTCCCTCCCTTCCTCCCTCCCTTCATCTCCCTCCCTCCCTCCATTCATCTCCCTCCCTCCCTTCATCTCCCTCCCTCCCTCCCTTCATCTCACTCCCTCCCTCCCTCCCTTCATCTCCCTCCCTCCATCTCCCTCCCTCCATCTCCCTCCCTCCCTCCATCTCCTCCCTCCATCTCCCTCCCTCCATCTCCCTCCCTCCATCTCCCTCCCTCCATCTCCCTCCCTCCATCTCCCTCCCTCCATTTCCCTCCCTCCATCTCCCTCCCTCCATTTCCCTCCCTCCCTTCATCTCCCTCCCTCCCTTCATCTCCCTCCCTCCCTCCCTTCATCTCCCTCCCTCCCTCCCTTCATCTCCCTGCCTCCCTCCCTTCATCCCTCTGCCTCCCTCCATCTCCCTCCCTCCCTCCATCTCCCTGCCTCCATCTGCCTCCCTCCATCTGCCTCCCTCCCTCCATCTCCCTCCCTCCATA